>NW_008796043.1:1372450-1398806 GCF_000699145.1 Aptenodytes forsteri
CCCTATGCGCCTCATCTACACGTCTTTTAAATACTTCCAGGGATGGGGACTCAACCACTTCCCTGGGCAGCCTGTTCCAATGTTTAACCACTCTTTCAGTAAAGAAATTTCCTTCTGTTTGGTTTTTTCCCTCTGAGATCTGTTAAGCTAAGGGTTGGACGTATGATAGAAACGTAGAAGTTTTGAAAAGCTTTTCTTCATAAACCAAAATGGAAGTGAACTTTGAATGTAAGCCACTCTTTCTCCTGAGACAGTGCTGCCCGAGAACAAGAAGGGTCCCTCTCCCCCTCTGCGCCTGTCCTACCGGAGAGCTGACAGAAGTGTATGTGCTACGTGGAAGCCCAAAGTATTTTGGGATCCTTGATCAAGGTTCTTTTGACTGCTAAGTGGTACAACTAGTTCAAAGCACTGGAGGTTCTGTAACCTTTATTCAACAAAATGAGGAGCAATGCCACATTATATGCAGAATGATTCCAGAGGAATTAGGTAACAAGAATGTTACACTGTTTGTTTGCTTTAGCAGCCTTAGCATTTAAAAGACAGGAGATGCCAAAGTTCAGGCTGCCCGTGAAACTGCAGCGTTGCCCTCGTTGCATCTAAGACGTGTCTGATTCCTCGGTACACATTTCTTTTCACAACCACTTCCTCACTCAGCGCACCGCTCTGTTGTAAACCAGACACCGGAGCTCCGTGTCTCCCGAAGCTGTGTGAAGACAAGTACAGCAGAAAGCTTGCCAGGTGCTCCAGGACTAAGGAACGACTTGGGTGCCAGGAGCAGGCACAGAGGCTCTCCAGCACCTGCAGAGGGGCTGGATCCATCAAAGATCTTCACCCGCAGCCGGTTCTCAGCATGGGTAAGCTGCTCAGGATTTATTTCCTCCCGAGGGCTAATGTATAGGCCAAATGTGGGCAGATTTGCATAGGCCAAATGTGGGCAGATTTGCACAGGGACAAATAACAGAAGTGCTCCTCACACAAAGGTCATGTGCTCTACTGAAGTTTACATCCTTGCTCCAAAGTACAAGAATACTAAAGCACACTGAAGAAAATACCTGAGGTTTTCTTTTAAGGTGCAAAAAACAACTTATTTTTATGCTAGCCTTGTTCTCAGTCTTACTGAATCACTTGAGCTGAAATATTCCAAAAATACTCAGGCTGAGGAAAACAACTGGCCTGAAAAATTTCAGTTCAATGTTAAAAGTTTCACAAATACCCTGAAAACCAAGGTACTATGATGGGAACCGCTGGGCAACTTTCCTAATTGGCGGTGCTACCAACCTATTACATAGTCAGGACTTTATGTTTTGTTTATCACAGACTACATTATCAACTACCCTCCAGTGAGTTGATAATAAGCAGAAAAATAAAGAGAGGAGGGAAGCAGAAAGGAGGCAGAGCTGCTGGCTGAACTCGGACGAGCCCAGAAAAACTGTTCCATGGCCAGTCTGGCAGTGAGAGACACCAAAGGACAGTTTCTTGTGTCTGCCATGGCCTTACAAACCTCTGTCAGACACATGCACACGCACATCACTCCGATACAGAAGGCTTTCACAACATGAATAGTCTGTACCTCTCCCAAGGTCATGTGCCTGAAGCCCCCAGCCAGTCAGACTGCCGCTTAAATGCAAGTGGAGCCATACAGGCTGCCGAGATAAAATTATCACAGTCGTATTTCAGCAGATGAAAAAGAAACCCAAGATGCGTGCTTGGATTAGATGCAAGAAAGAAGATACCCGGACAAGCAACAGGCAATTCTATTTGTGTGCCGAAAGGAAAACTGGAGCAGGTTTCACACAAACCGACCTTCAGAGAAAGAGGAGCAAACCAATTCCTTCTTCCGAGGCAGTAAACGAGCATTTGCAGAGCCACGCGACAACGGCGTGGTCAGTACTGTACCTCAGATCTATCTGTGGGACTCTCAGCTCTGAAGTCTCCTTTCGTAATTCAACGGATGAATTTAAAATGTTTCTGCAACGACACACGTAGGGCACAAAAGATCACGCCTGGAAGCCAATCTCTGAATGTATGGTTTGCAGTTCTCAGAACAACTCCAATGAAGTGAAAACTGGTGGAGGTTTAACAACTCGACTTTTTATTTTCTGCTAACTCCAAAATTAAAAACGACAAACAAGTAGCTTGCAACATGTTCTTAGCTGCTTTAATGCAGTTGTGTGTGTGTGAGCTACAAAGAAAAGGCAAAGTTTTAGAATTTTTAAGTGTCCATTGTGTAATAAATAGTGGATATTACAGAAATTTTAGTATCTTCAAGCAGGGAAAGACTAAATTTAGAATTGCAATAATGTATTTAATTTCCTGCAGTCATGAAGTTTTGCGTCAGGTCAAGAGAACTCCTGGCACACCAGAAACTCTTTACTTCACAATGAATTACAGTCAGATAGAGCTGTCATTTGGAAGATTATAATACCAATGTCCTACTCAATAATCATACTTGTATAGGATGTTGCTTTTCAATTTGTAAGTGGGTTCTTGCACCTCTTACCTTTAGTAATGTGTGATACTATCTTTGGACTGCCTAATACACTAATTACACTAATATGAAGTGACACTTCTTTACCAAGGGTTGAAATTTTAGTTGACCTTCCATTCTGCCCTGGACAGGTGAATGAATCGGACCGTCGATTTTGTAATAACAACTTGAATTTTACTTTTAAGAAGGTTTCCAGGGAAGATTATTTTCCAAGCAGTTCTACCCATCAATTTTCTATAGGGTCAAATGAACTGTTGTTCTGGTTCATGAATTGCATATGACAGCATAAAACAAGGATAAATTACAAGTACAACATTTGATAAATAGACAAATGATAAGGAGTTCACTTTTAATAAACAGTTGAATTGCGAGTACTAAGCTCTGGCGTTGAAAGCAAAACAGAAGAAACTTGGTAAAGAGAGCTACACTTTAATAGTGTGATTCCCACGTACGCTTTCCATGGACTTCATTCAGAGCCACAGCCACTCAGCATCTCTCAAAATCAGGCGCAAATGGTACTACTGCATTTAAAGCTATGGAAAGTGTATGTGTGCGGTGCACTGTCCACCACCACCAATATTTCTAAAGCATGAAACAGGGTTACTTTATGAATGAAATATGAATGAATTTATGAATGAATGGATGCCTTTTCCCAAAAAGCCATTAGGGCAGAGGGCAGTAGGGTGTCAGAAAGGTGGGGGTTTCTTTTCCTAACCCTTAGACAGTCTGATCTTCTTTGGGTTTTGACCCCATGAGGAATGCTAAAGCGCAAAGCGGTCTTGGGATACCTTCACTTTGGTCTCCATCAAAGACCACCTCCCCTCCCTGCCCCACAACCACACGCATCCAGTTTATTCAAGATTGCTGCTGGCCAGGCGAAAAGAGAGGGAATGCTATTCCTCTCATCACTCCTCGATCAGAGAGGCTGTGAAGGGCACATATGTGCAGCACCTTGATCTACAGAGGGGTCATGGAAAAGGGAGAAACAGAATAATCACTACAGATCGATCTAGAAGCACAGATCATGAACCACCTGGGTTTTCACCACAACGGGACTCAGGATGGCATCAAAACCAAAAAAGATTTGGTTTAAATTGTAAAGCTCTCATGGTATCATCATGCTGGTGTGGTAGTTTTAGCAAAGCCTCACTAGACAAACTTAGATTTAAATATGCCTGTCATTTTAAATACTGCTACAGGAATCACAGCTGCTGTATTTTCCAGTATGAAGAGTGGAAGGGATTCAGGTGGGAACCAACTATTCATTACACAGACTTTTCTTCCTAGGAGAACTGCAATCTCTTTTGCCTGAACTTTAGCGTTTTAAAAAGAAGACAATTTACAAGCGTTAAATCTGTTCTCTCCTGCTGTTTTTGCCGCTTCCTGCAATATTTGGAAAATCCTGCTCTTTATTTAAAAGTTATCAGGCGTGGCTATTAATTCCCCAAACCACCTCGCCTTTCGGACCTGTTGCCTACATCAACAAGGGAATTTAAAGTGATCCAGACTGTACCTCTGTTCTACTGATGTGGTACAAAGTTGCTTCAAAACAACTGCAGTTCTGCAGCAGGTCCTTTCCCTTGCCCAGTTACTACCCCAAAGCAAGGGAGCTGAGGGAGAGATGCCCAGGGAAGCAGAACTGTGCTCCGCATCACTGCCCAGTGGTGAGAGGCCTCTTAATAATAATAATAATAATAATCCTGCTCCAAAAGCAGGAATCAGACCAGACCCTGCTAGCTTCAGATTCCAAGAAGCGCTTCAAAGGTCTCCTGCCCTGCCACCTCCACCGCAAACGAGCACCATCCAGGAAACATCTCCACGGGCCACCATGGACAGACCTCAACTTCTCCGCTTCCTCCCTGAGCTGCCCAGGTACAAGGCAGCTCTAAGCTGGCTCCAGCTTCAGCAGTTGCTAATATGCTGTGCATCATCACTGGGCACAGTGTGGTACTAAGTGAGCTCTGCAGCTCATGACTGGCATCGGAGCACATTCCACCAGCCTGGGGAAGGGACAGAGGGGAGCTCGTATTGCCGTCTGCAGACACGTCCTACGTTCGAATGGGGAGTGGGGACACTACACCTTCACGCAGGCAATTCAAAACAAGAGTGCTTGAAGCTTTCTTCATTCCTTTCTTTCCTTTCCTTTCTTTTTCTGTTATTGGTGACATTTAAAAATATGTAAGTCTGAAGCCAACCCAGGGATAAAGCCTTGTGAAGAAACGATAGCTCAGCTAGATTTGTCATTCATTTGAGAAATCTGCATACAATGACCACAGATCCTGACTGTGAAAGTGTCTAAGCAGGCAAACCCCTTGCCCATGAGGAGTTCTGTTGAAATGAAGAAGCACCAAGCACACCGTGGACTTCCCTTAAAGACAAAAGCTTGTAGAAATGGCACCAAAATATACACTCCCATATGTGTACAGATACGTATACATATACGTACGTATGTGTATATACACATGCATACATACATACTCACACTCTAGAGGTACCTTAACCTGGAGTCATCCAAACTAGTATATTTGAGCTTTTCCATTTCAAATGTGTGACAAGAGTGTGACGATGGAAACGTAAGAAAGTTTCAAAAGCCCACAAACATCTTCAGTGAAAAGGCTTTTCACATCACCTTTGTACTCAATGTACAGTATTAAAAAAAAATCATTTTAATAGCTGACTCCTTATAAATGATTAATGTATTGTGCTGCATGTAAGTGCTCTCCTGTTTCTACGAACATCTAGTTGGGTAATATTCTCATTTGTGATTCATATGCATGTTCTTTTATAATTACAGTGAAATAACAGTTTCTGGGGAAGTGGTTTTTAAAAGTATGTTGGTGCTACAGAAGATCAAAGTATAATAAAACTTACATGGAAGCAAAAATCGTGCATGAATAACGGCACCAACTTTAACAATGGACTGAATAAACACGTGTAATTCTAAACAGGATGGACTGAATTTTTCATCCTAGCAATTAATCGCGGAAGGCTACATTCAAATGAACAGGCTGAGCAGATAAGCTCGCACTTATCACCACAACCATTTGCTTCAAAAATATGTACGTATATGTGCCTGGGTTCCCATCAGCAGAGAGACTCTCACTACAAGATGTCAACACAGATCTTTACACATAGTGTTTGGGATTCTATAAACAGAGTAAATGCACACGTAAAAGCAGCCTCAGCAAATAGTAATGACTAAAGCAGCCAGTCTTTATTTCAGTGAGCAGCGAGGTGGCCAGAGCAGCTGTAATGACCTCAAGTTCATATCCTGGCATTATCAAGAAGCAGAAAACAACTGCAAAATGTGCCAGATACAGCACATCAGCATCTAGTCACCTGTTGTTTCGCTTTAGTGAGGGAAGACATTGAGGCAGTGGCTGGGAATGACATTTTGCTTGCCTGTCTGAAATAAAAGGAAACACTTTTTGTAAGCATGCGGTAAGCAGAGTGCTGAACAACTCTAACAGCAGCTCACCCGCAGGTTCAAGCAAAATCCCTTGCAGCGACTGCAGCACTACTTCCTGTGCAACCCTGGTTGAATCTCACCTGACAGTGCTAAAAACCGCAAAATAAATGTGTTTCCAGCTTAGCCACCTTCATTCGGAACCAAATTGTTCAGCTGCAGGGCTCTGGCATTTATCTTGGTAAAAGTAAATTGCAAGTGCAGTGATGAGCAGGTGAGCAGTAGTCTTTGTGGAATTGGTCATCCAGACTGATCACAGAACACACAGGTTAGCTTATTGCTTCCCAAATATCAAATAAAAATAAAAACTGAAGAGGACAGCCTAAGTCTGACTTAAACAATTGAGGCAATGAGCACAGAACAAAACATGTCAGAAGTAAAGGGTTTTTTTCCAGAAAATTATACAGCTAGAAAAAAACTATAGATTTGTTCAGAATAAAAGAAATGCAGCAAATAACATATTTTACCTATACAAAGTTTATTTTTGAGTAATTGTATCAAAATGCAATGCTTGGAGGGCAATATTCAAATATCACAATGCTCCTTTAATTCAGAGCTATATGGATCTTATTTTGCCAAAATAAACTAGGGAACAGAGAAATCTTTGCAGCTTAAATTGCTCTGAGATTTCTGTACAGCCTCTTTGCAGAAATACTAACCTGCAATGTAATGTGAGAAAAGAAAAATAGCAACTGAGGAGATTCAGACTGAATGTCTGTCTTTATTCCCAGGTGAACAGAAAGCTCCATGACTTGTGTCCAAATATTTCAAAAGCGTCAGTGCAAGGGAGTGACAGGTATTAAAGACACCCCCTACCTTCCCCAATTACATGAACTATCAGATTGAAGAAAGAAAACATTTTTTTCCCCCCTGCTATGATACTTATTTTTGTTCCCCTCAACAGCAATCTAGTCTCCTATGGGATGTAATGGCACTTTAAAATCTGAAGTGTGAAGGTCATGAACTGAATTAACTCAAAGGCTAAAAAAGAATTTAAAAAATCTAGTACCAATATTAATACAGCAGTTTAAAAGGACATAATCATTATGAAGTCTGTGTAATTGTTTATGTATATGAAGGGCTTCAGGCGGATGGAAAATGTGAAAGATTTTCTCTGATGCTGATTGTAGTAAAATTTGAAGTGCCTTGGTTGTCCTGCAAAGCCCTGCCTGCAGGACCAGCGCCCACACTAGGAAATGCTATTCTGTCACTGGGAGAGATATGCAGGCGAGACTCTCCAGCTATGTCTCAGCTGTGGATGCCAGGAGGCCTGCCAGGTCCCTATGTGTGTGCCGAGCCGCCACCCGATGGCGTGCCAGCGGCAGAGCCAGGTGGGGCCATCCCCACACCCTGCCCGTGGGCTCCACTGGGGGAAAATCCAGAAACACCAGCAAAAGGAGAAGCACGGTGCATTCAACAGGCTCCCCGGTCTGGACAGTGGAGGGACCAGGATTGTTAGCAGCCCTGCAAAAAGTACCTGCCGTGCTGCTTGCACCCAGGCTGGGAGGTGTGGGGCCTGTTCTCACCACTGCTGTGGGATTGCAGGTAAAGGGCGGCATGTTCCTATATTTCTGCCTGCCCTCTCAGATGTCTGCTCTCACCCATCCCGAGTGCGGTCAGCAGGATCACCTCTCACCATGTCTGCACACTATGTGACTCCAGTGTTGCCCGGGCTTTCATGCTCTACTGTTATACAGTAAAAACAGTGAAGGTTTTCTGCTGAGACAACAGTCAGTACAAAGCACTACTAGAAAACCCCCAAGCAAAAGCCACCCCCAACAACAAAAGAGAATTCAGGATGCACAAAACAAGTCTATACTGTTAACAGCGTTGTGTGAATAACTTAATAGCCCTTTTCTACCTCTACCCTCTGTGCGGTAATACCAAAACGTTTTAAGAAGCACTCCAAATGCCTGAGCCTGACCCTAAGAGGCTAAAAATCTTAATAGAAATTGCACATGGAATTCCTTTTCTTTCATAAGCTTCAGAAACACATTCTTTGAAATCCCCAGTGCTCTTCCGTCAAACAATGTGGAGGTGAATAAATGTAGCAAAGAGCAAAGGTATTATGGGGCAGATTCTTCTCTGCCTTTCACTGCATTGTACAGCCGCTCACATCTGTACCACAAGTTCAAAGTTTGAATAGAAACTCTGTCACTGTCTGACAAAGACTTTGCACACTGTATCAAAAAGCACCCATTCACATCTTCAACAGTACTTTTTTCTCTCCGAGAAAGTTTTCAAACATAAATCATATTTCTCAAAGCCACTGCCAGTACCCAAGCGCTCCCCACGAAGACAGTTAATCACACCCTACCCGTAGAAATGATGCTCCTTCGATCGCTTGCTCTGTTCCCTGCTTCTTCTGCCTCAGAGTGCTCAGATCAGATCCTGCCCCAGAAAAAAAGCAGAGTCAAAGGCTTGGGATACTCAGAGCCGAGTCCTGGAGTCAGGCTGCAGGAGGATCAAGGAGTACTGGGCTGAAGCAGCATGGAAAGGAGACATCTCAAAGTGTGCTATCGCTCAACCATCACGCACAGATAATTGAGAGCATCTCAATTTGAAACCACTGGTCACCATCTGGTGATAAAATAAGGAGACACCAAGTGAGTTAAAGCAAGCTTGCGCATACTGGGATATTTTACTTACACTACATAATGAAACCCATTGTCACCTCCATTCATATTGTCGTGTCTTTCCCAGTTTAGCAGTTTAATACAATTTGTGTTAGCTTTGTCTTTCCTTCGCTTTAATTAAAAGCTGATTTCATCTTTTCAACAGACTGCATCGCACACACGTGTGCACATAACCTTCCAATTCAAGACACTTCTAACACGAAAGGAAGTAAAGTGCAAAAGAGAGCAGCTGAGACCTACAAAGTTGTGCCACTCCTAAAAACAGGCACAGAAGACAGCCATTGGGATGAATATGTTAAACAAGGCAGAATTAAAGGGTTAAAAAAAGACAGGACTCTGGCTCTCTCCCTACTTCACAACTCTTACGTGCGTACTTATGAATCCTGGGACAGCAGCAAAATTAGGCCTAGCTGACCTTTAAAAGAATGAATAATTTCCTAACACAGTGAGGTGTTTTAAATATATGTAACAGCTTTAAACACCCGAAGTACTCCTAATTATTTTTGCTACATACAAAATATTTGAGGAAAATGTATACGATATCTTTAATTTGTTAATTACCAGCTGGCTCCTACCACACATTATTAAGCTACTATGGCAGTGACTAATGCCTCTGACAATACTAAATTACCAACAACACCTTGTGGATGAATGTGACCTGAGCAGCCTAGAAAGGACTAGCTGCAGGTGTTTATTTTCAGATAAAGACGGCTTATTAACCCAGGCATAAGACAACAGACATTAAATACCACATGCACAAGTCCTGAGGAGGAAGGCTGCACCTCAAGACCCGCGTGCTGCCTACCCCATGGGCACCGCCATGCCCCGTGGCCGGAGTAACCCGGACACCTGCATCCCGTGCTGTTTGCTTGCAGGATGTGGAGAAGCAAAAGCACCTGGGATTTCTCTCCGGCGGTATTTTAGGCGCTGTGGGCTCTGCAGCTGTGGCCCCCTGCTCGGTGACTTCAGTAGGGGTGCTGGATGTGCAGAGGCAGTGCCATACCATGCACCGATGTTCAGAACTCCCCCACTTTCAGCCCGGCGGTCCCGAAGGCTGCGCACCCACACTCATGCGGTTTGAGAGGCTTGGTGTCAGTGAGAGTTTGTGCACTCCAACAGGACCAGGCCCTACGTCATCCCTTCATGCATTTCAGTAATTCTCTGACGTGAAGCACGCAAGGGAACTCCTGCTGAAGCGAAAGCAGGCTGCAGCCATTCCCTTCAGTGTGTGAAGAGCAGGGCTGCTCAGCTGGAAGGGGCACCCGGCAGGGGGTCTGGGGGTCTCAAGGATGGCAGGGACTTTGCATCAGGGAAGACGAAGATGAAAGAAACGTGATTGCCCATAAAAGGTTCCTCTGCACAGCTGCAGCCCAGGCACAGCCCTTTTCCTCTCACCTCTGAATACAAGTCTTTTTTTTCCCTTTTTTTTTTCAGTCAAAGCACTTTCTACCAAATTGAGTAGATTAATAACATTATAGCTTGGACAGGAACTTACATGTCTTAGTACTAAGTGTGTGAAATAACATTACTCTCCTTTCCAAATCCTCCTGAAGTGGTTAGGAAAGCCAGTCTTCTCCTGCACAGCTGCATTGTAAAATTGCTGAACAAACCTATTCTGCTGTAACGGGAAAGGACACATTTTCTTCCCTACTGTAAGTAGGTCAATGAAAACACCATGTTGTGAGGATGAAACTGTTTTCCTCCATCCTCTTCCCCCTAATGGCAGTTTCAAATCATTCCGATTTAATTATGTTTCTAGTGTTAGCTATAATAACATTGTAAGGTTATTAACAACTGATATATTGGCGGTCCTAAAGTCTGGGGTTTGTGCTTCCTCGCGGGCTTATTCTAGCCTCAGGTATACGCATGCAATTCCTACACAGGGCACGTCATTGCACAGTTGAGCAAAGCCTGCAAAGAAATCTGGATGTGAAACGCAACAATACATTATGAGGCACAAAATTTCAACTCTCAGCTCTGAGATTCACATTGAGCTTTTTACATCAATGTGATCTCTTTCTGAGGATAAAATTCTGACTATCATCTACTCTAAATCTAAAGTAGCTACGCTGTGAACAGTGAACTTGCTCTGAATTAATACTGGCATAAACAAAGCCAGAGTATTTTCAGTGGAACTATTCCAATTCATAGCACCTGGAGACTTCTCTGCATGCATTTCATCAGGAGGGATTAACCAGTAGCTGGAGAAACATTTAACTTGCAGTTATAGCTATCTGAATACTAAATGCAAATTAAAGGCCATTGGCAATAAAAAATACATTTTGGGGGAGAAAAGCCCCCCCCCCCCCCCCCCCCCCCCCCCCCCCCCCCCCCCCCCCCCCCCCCCCAGAAAAAGGAAAAAAATTAAATTACACTAGGGAGAATATAGAATGCCTGAAGTCTTATCAAATGAAATTTTAAAAACCAGAATAGGTGTTGCTTTTTTACTGACTGCCTCTCTCTATTTCAGAACAGATGGTGTAAATTAGTTTTGTTGACATTATCTGAAAAAAGGAAAAAGTAATGAATTCACCTCACATAATGCCTGTTGTAAACTCTCACTCACCCACACAAGCACTCCAAAGGCCCCATTCTGCAAGCAAATGTTTGCCATAGCAAAGGTTACACGCTCTTACAACCCACTCCTTACATCCTCATCCTGAAAACAGGCCTGCCTACAACAGTAAAGCTAAGCACACACAAGTGGACACCGCTCTGTCTTCAGTGTGAAATTTTTACCCTATAAAAACCCGTGACTTCAAAGGGGACTCGGATTTCACCCTAAGAATCTAATTACGTGTTTCAAATTTAGGATGGACTGTCAAGTGCCAGCTGACAGACTGATGTCCCCAAGTATTTCAGGACAACGATATCTGAGCTGAAACGCAAAGCCAGCTGTTTATGCCTTAACCACTTAGCTAAGGAACATTTCAAAATGAGGAAATTATATGATGATTAAGTGCCTCTGCACCTCAGCAAAACGCATACCACTCGGCAGAGAGATCTTTCCAACCAGAATTTAGAAAGCATGTCTTTCATTAAGAAAATAATTCCATGTGCAGTATTATCTCCTGTATCACCGAATCATAAGGATGGTAGAAAAGAGATGTAACCCACCTCCTACTGTGAGATAAAGTCAGATACACTTCACTCGTGTTTATTAAAGCCATTCCTAAAACCTCCAGTGATGGAAAGTCCACAAGATCCACTGGCAGTTTATTTCAGGGATAACATTTTCCTAGGTTTACCTCATCTTTCTTGCTTCACTTTAGACCCATTTCTCTTTGCTACGGCACACAAAAGGGATTACTGGCCTCCTCTTCGCAACAGCCTGTTCTGCACTTTCTGTGCTTGAAAAACTGCCTGTCTCCCACCCGCTCCCCAGCAGGCTGCTCTTCTTTAGGCACAGCAAATACCTTTAGGTTTTTCCCCTGGGGCATGTCCTCTGGATCTCCAGTCATTTTTACTGCCCTCCTCTCCACTTTTAAAGTGGCTGGCATTTTCTTGAAGAGCAGTGCTCCAAACCGAACACAGGACTCCAGCTGAGCGCTCACCAGCATGGAGATTATTCCCTGTGGGCTGTACTCCCACATGCATCCCAATATCATGATTTTCTTTTTTTTCCTTTCTATCGTGCAACTGCTCAACATTGCCAATTCATGTTCAACTGGAGATCCACAGTAACCCTTATCCTTTCCTGAAGAGCTGCTGTCTCACCAGTTGTTCCCCAGCCTGTACTGGTGTCAAGAGCTACCAGCATGCAGCTCACTGAATCCTCTGGAGCTACACAACACCACTGCTCGCCTCTGTGCGCCTGGTGAGCCAAGCGTGCCCTTGCGATGCTGCCTCATGAAAGGCATCGAGTTGTGTGTAGTTTTTAATTAGCACACAGTGAAAAATACTGGAAATCCAGCCAGGACTGGGCCAATATTTGCATAACCTTCCCCTCTTGTTATTTGCCTGCTCTATCTGCCAGGGGCAGGGTGGAAAAACAATTAGGACTATTTCTTCCAAGGCTGAGATATCCAATTTTATTTCCTTGCTCTATATTGAGTCTGTCAGTATATGTAAGTCATGCCTAATACGAGCCCAAGCAGTCATCTACGATGCTGTACAGCAGAAAAAGGATAGGACTAATGACCTGTGAAATAGGTATAGCCAGACCTGGCTGGTCTGAGGTTGCTTTCTGGCAAAGCTTGGTTTCTCTTGGACATAACACAGTGGATGACTTATTTAGTACTCTGCATGCACAGTTACAAAATCTGAGGCTTTGTGCACAAGGATTTATTTCCACTTTCAGGAAAACTGCGTGGCCTGAAAAATTATCAGTCTATCTACTTACTTTATGCCTTTTTCATAGAGAATACACAGTTTCAATGTGGGTGGATATTAAACAGTGTAGCAGCGAAGATTGGGCCCATTTAGTCCAAGTTACCACTGAGTTATGAGTAACTGCGCGTGACTCTCAGCAGACACCTATTCACCTTTCAGTGAAAATGCACCGTCCTGCGAAGAGTTCCCCTAAGCCTGGAAAGCATTTTTAAAAAAAGGGCTTTAAGCTCTAGCACTTTTAATTCTATTTAGGAATACATCACCAGATTTAATGTAGATGAAGAACTTATGTTTGCTTGGATTCTTTTCAACCATCAGACACCTAACATTTATTTAGCTGTACGATTTCTGAAATTGTATTTACTATCTCCTAGACTCACATAATTGCTTCTTGCCATCATCATTTCAGCAAGTTTCCTCTGCTTACACCCACTTCCTACTATAAAACTTTTTTTCAGTTGCTCTTCTAAATTTTATGTTTGACCTGAAATTTTACATACCAGATATTAGAGTCAAGCTGAATGTATCATTTATACATTTTCAGCAATTTTCAAAGCTAAAGTTATTGAAAAGAAATAGTTTTACCTGTGCTAAAAAAAAATCCTTTATAAATCCTTTGCTGAGAAGCATTCATTCCTCCATGCTTTCACACAAAAACTTGAAGTCTGGCAAGCAGGTACAATTGTTATCTTTCTGCCGCTATCAGCAAACAGCCATTGAACTTATTAACAAAAGGCGTATTTCATCTCCCTCCAAGGATGGTTCACAGGGAGCTTTAGAGCTTACGAGTGCAAGCGATTGCTCTACCAGCTGAAGGTCTGAACCTTGCTGATGACTTCTGTTTTGAACTGACATGGGTCTATGGGAGACCTGCTCAGGGGCCTTCTTGCAAGCCACGCGCAACTTCCTTGTACTTGAAAACGTGTCTCCTCCAGAAATTTCCTCCCTAACTGAGACTCTGAGGAGATGGAGCAAGGACTTTCGCTGAATTACCACTTCTGGATGCGCTGACAGCCTGCCCTGGTTGCTGTTACTACGTGTTCAATGGGTCAGCCAAAAATTCATCCAATGCTACAGCTAGAATTGGAGGGAAGACAGCTTGGAGGTTGGGATGAAGAGCATTACCAATGGCCTGGCAGGTGGCAGAGAGAGGTGGGAAGCCAGGATGCAGAATAGGTTGTAGGGGAAGTAACGTGATAGTTGGCATTTTCAGAAGTGGGGCTTTTTAAAGAAAAACATGACCTGTTTACAGAATAGCCTGGCAGAGTACATGGCTTGACTCTTAGCTCTGTTAAGCTCTCCTTGCATTTCTGTACCAGCATAATATAATTTGTACCTGCATTAAACTGATGTGATTTATTTGCCCTAATAAGACATGCAAATTGATTAAACTTTTAAGGACAAAAATTAAACCATAAAACACTTTGTATTTTGTTTGATGTGTTTGGAAATCTGTTTGATCTATTTGGAAACACATTTTGTTTGCGTATATTCAAAGAAAAGTAAAATATTTGTAATTGTAATAGCAATTAAAAGTACACATCAAATACCAAGATAAATGCTTTCAAACTTAGATCTATGATGTGCCTTTTTTCCTGGGTTCTAGTCTGCAAAAGACTGGCCAGCTCTCCTAGATTAAGTTTAGGTGAGGAAGCTTTCAGTTACACAAATTAGTTAGGACTCCATGTTAAAAGAGTGACAAGGTTTCAGAATTATCAACTCAAAAGTTAGAAAATATTTAAATCAATGTGTTGCCTTTGTAATCTCATGCATTTTTTTAGATGTAAAGTTAGTCATTCTAAAGTCAATTTATAGGAAAAAAGAATGATCTAAAACCAGGGAATGGATTATATTCCCATATCAAACGAGTGATACAGTAGCTCTCTTGATCCAATATAAATTAGTTGTGTATAAAAAGGGGGGGGGGGGGGGGGGCGGAAAGAATCAAAAGCGTTTCCTGATCTTGTTCCAAGGACAATGTCACATTAAGAATGAACACGGACTGAAAAGGTAGTAATTACTAGAAAGCATAACTCTCATTAAACGGTATATTTAAAAAACGTAACAGGAAAGGATAAAATTACTAACTAATTCTATTTGCAGCTGTTATTTGGAAATGAGTACTCAAGGTCAACTTCACTCCAAGCATGTTCTTCTGGGCTTTGCCTGTGCTTACTTTCATTGTGTTTAAAAGAACTAGTCATTAGTTGTCAATAAACTGTTTTTAAAGCCTACTTGCTCACAGACTTCTCTTGTCTCTGCTTCATTTTTCTGTCTTTTTTTTTTTTTTTGAGGTTCCGCTGAGAGCAAATGTTCTTACAAATTTACAAGGAGGTATTTTATACCAGAGTAGTCTTATCCTTACAAAAGATATAAAAGAAAATAAGAATGCAGCACTTAGGTACCACTTTTTACCCCTTGATCTCAGAGCATTTCACAGAACTGGGCAAGTATTACTGTCATTGCTCTCAGAAAAAGATATGCCAAGCCCCCTACATGACTTCTCAAAGATCACAGGCACAGAAGCCGACTTGTTCCCTCCATTGCCCTAGGGAAGGTTTTGTTCAGCAAACAGCTACCACCATGCCAACAAATAAATTAGTAAAGATTCATTATTTCCACTGCTTTCCTATCTCTTCTTTATTACTTGGAGTATACTCCCCAATTCAGGTTTGAGAGTCAAATGCAGCAAGAGGCCATACAATTGTTTCAGACACAGGAAAGATACAGTAAAACTTGGCTTCCTGTAATACCCCCCTGCCAGGGAGGATGGTTTTCTCTAGACTATTAGGTATTAGGCATTCTCTCAACTACCACAGCTGCTATTAGATGCATTTTTAAGCATCCTATTAGTGGGAAGTATCACTGTGTTTCCAGGTAAAGTCACTTCATACAGTAATAATTAGCTCAGGAAGTACTTTGTTCCTTTATACACCAGGAGCCAGGATCAATAGTAAGTGCAGAAGGTCCAACACCGCTTGGACTGGCGACTTCTCTGGATTTCCACTCGTGGACTCAGAGGTGATAACATGGCTGCATAGGACATCATAATTTCTTCAGTTTGGGTTGTGGGTGTTTTGGGGGTTCTTTTTTTACAGAATTACAAAATTACAGAATTGAGGCTTTCTACAGAGTGGTGCATTGTATAAGGCATTGCCTGTCATACTCTGCCAAAACAAATTAGCTGCCGTCGCTGGGAGCAGATTCATTAGGACCCAAAGGAAATTACATCACTGTGAGCTGCTTCTAGGTACTTCTGAGCTCAGAAAAATGCCAGCGTATTCTCAGGGGAACCTTGGCGAAACAGTCCTTAAATTCTTTACCAAGTGGTTCCTGATGACACCCCTATTTTATTATTTTTGGCAGAATAATAACTGTAAAAAGCTTGAAGATGAGGCTAGAAACAAAGATTTACAAAGGAAAAAAAGATCATGACAGAAAGAAAGAAAATGGGAACCATATACAATGACTGTAAAGTCTAGCAAGGAAGGATTTTAACACTCATATGCGTATCCCTGCCACTGGTTTTATCAGGGTTTACAAAGAAGGAAGCGTAGGATTTATTAAAGGAAAAAATGTTGCAAACCCATTTTCACCTCAGAAAGCACGATTTTTCTGAATTCTTGTGACGGAGTCACTTATAACTTAATCGTAACGGAAAGGGAGGGACCATGATCTGCCTGCTCTGAGAGCAGACGTGTTACTAACCGTGACAAAGCAGGGCTTGTCCCTAACGACACCGAACAATCAGCTCCTCAGAGCAGGAAAGCGTGGTACACGCTAGTGATGAACACCGTACCAGCATCAGAGTAGCACCTCAACCACTCACACAGTACCTAAAACCAGGAGGCAGCAATGCTTCAGCTGTAGGCCTGTGCTCCCCTCATCAATGATCTGTCCCCTGCTTGATCTCCCTGAAGACCGGGTCCTCCATGATCTCTCCTCTCTCTGCAGTAGCAAGAGGCAGGGGCTGGAGGCAGGCACCCTTTCACGCTCCCATCACCTCTGTCCCAGAAGCACTTCTCCATCTTCCCCTGTGTGGGTTTAGTGGGGGTCCTGGGAAAGGGGACGGAGGGACGGGAAGGCTGCAGTGAGGCAAGAAGTCCAGGAGATCAAGAAGAGGGTGTCACCACCCCGAGCAACACCTTGCTGCAAAAGCCTTTAAGAAAAAGATGTCTCCCTCTCTCTCCTCCCTCCCTTTCCACTTCCCAAAAGATCCCAGTCACCTGAGAGCACAGGGCTAGTGGGGGAGCAGGGGGAGGGGAGGGGAGGAGATCCCAGCCCCTACATCCTGCCCTGATAAAGCTATCACACCCTTACCCAAAAGCCTCAGCAGTATTGCGCTGCTGTGTGGTACCATCAACACTGAACACAGGCTGGGGAAAGTACAATATTCCCTAACCGTGCAAAATTCACCCTAACAGCTGGCCAAAGATTTTCCGTTTCAGAAAATATGCCAACTTTATAATAATATATAAAGCATATCAAATACAGCAACATTTTCTATGGGAAAATATCAGTTTATTGAAGATTTTCCATTTACTGCTAGGACAACTGGAAGATGTTATTTCAGGTGGATTAGATCCACCAGAATATATTTTTTAAAGTCAATCCAACACCGCACTGTAGTCCTTACCCTGGGAACTCCCTGTTCCTGGGTCAGATGCTCATTCCCTTCCAGGAACAAGGTTTTTCAGGCAGCTTCACTTCCCAGAATACGAAGCAGGCTTCCTTCTGACGAAGCTCTCCAGTGCCTCTTGGACATTTAATTATGGGAGAAGGGTCTCACATAATGAAATGGGAACACCATGCTCCTGAACTATAACTTCTGAAAAGCAATACACTGTGGTAGGGAAATGCAATTTAATTTTGAACTGACTCAGGAATATCCCATGGAACATTAATTCTATTTTCTGCTCACCTCTGAATGTCAGTCTATTTTTCTCTTTCAGTTTAGGAAGCTTATAAAAGGTGCAGCGAACCTCTACTTCCAAATCTGTGGATTCCTCCTCCCTCCCGCCTTTTGCCACAGAGCTGGGGTGGGTGCACGCCATCTGAAAACAGAAGCCTACTGTGCCAAGCCTTACCAGAGGCGATGCCTAGCCCGAGGAACTGCTATCTAGATCCCTAACACAGAAAAGTAATAAAGGTACTTCCACCCCCTTCAGGTTTGTAGGGGCTCTGAGAGCTCACACAACTTGCCCGAAGCTGCACAGGATCCTGTGCAAGAGCCAGAAACTAACCACAGCTTTACTAAGGCCCACTGCAAGTTTTTATTCATCTTGACACATTTCGTCTCAAAGTTCTTCCACTTCAATACCAAGAAACAAATATTACAGTGATATCTTAATGTAAGTAACTGTTGGCCTGGAAATTTAGCATGAGACTGAAGTGTTTAGCTAGTCTGAGCTAGTTAAAAGAACACCCAACTAGTATAAACTATAAGATAATATAGTCTGGCTTGAATGTAATTTCTCACCCCTGCGGTTGTCTTTTTCCATATTTACCTTAAAGGTTCTACATTTCCCTCTCCTCCATCCCCTAGATTTAACCACACAGAAAACACTTCACAGCAGATTTGCTCACCCAAATATACCCAGATGTTTTGCAAAATTCGGGTAAGCTGATCAACAGGGATGAACTCGATCAAATGGAAGAAAGATAATAAAACATACCAGATGCATCATCTTTCCTCCAAACAGAGGAAACATTTCTATTTCAGTTCACCCAGTTCCACATATTTTGCAAGACACAGACTGACATTACGTGAGTCTCTTCGGCACTGGTATCTATAACCAAAAATGTGAGGAGTTCCAGTTATCTGCAGACAGCACCTACTTCCTATGGTTATTATGGGCAGTACTAACACGTCAGGAATTCTGAGTATGTTTGTGTGAAGTGCCACCAAATCCAAAGTTAGGAGCTCCTCTACTACGAGTGTAAAACACGCGTGCCCAGAATAAATGGTAAAAAGGATGCTGGCATTTAGGTGATTCTCATACAAAGCACAGATTCAGATGAAACTCTCAGAATACAAGTTTTTGCTATATAACAAATATTACATAAAACTTCCCACTCAGTTTGATATTTCAAAATCCTTTTGGTCATAGGAACACCACAACTTAACCAGAAATACTGGAGAAAGAGCCTGAAAATACCATTGATCAATGAAGTGATGTATCTGCTAGATACTGAAATTACTTCTGACAAGTTGTAGAAAGAACATGACAGCCTGAATCTTCCTTTTACTCACAAACTCACTATTTAAGTGAGGACTATCAGGGGAATGTGCATGTTTTTTAATTACTGCTAGAAGGACTTTGTTCAGAGAAAACAAAAGGGTCAAGATGTAAAAAAAACCCAGCAATCAAAACCAAATGCCAAGTAAAAGCATTATTTGGGAACAAGCAAACAGAAAGGTTAAATTTAATTAACCCTGTGTTGTGATCGAATTCACACATGAGGAAATCGCAGGTAAGTGAAACTATAGCCAAACAAGCATGCAAGAACATTGATTACATCCTAACGTGGAAACCAACTTACTTTTCAATTTTGTAATAATAAGCAGCATTTCAAACAGCATATCCCACTAATGAAGAGCAAAGGTATATAACAAAATTCAGCTGATAGGAAAACAGCACTCCAAACTGTAATGGTAAGATTATTAAAGCTCAAGACTCCCTAGGTATGCCAAGACAAGTAACCTTGTGAGTTAACACTTCACTGAGGAATAAAGTTCAAATAATCCGTATGGGGAAAACAGGGGGGAATAAATCGCACGGGGAAAGCACTACGTGAGTATCTACCTCATCCTACAGGAACTGCTGAGTGCTCTGAAAGCAGAAGCAAAGCCCAGAGGAACCACCCTAGCAAATGTATGCAAAGGCAAGCTTCCTACTTACCCTATCGTCTGCACCATGATCTCTTTTGCCACCTTAGTAATTCCAAAGAATCCAGAATGATGTTATTTTTAAGGGAATATTAGAGTCGTTAGAGGAGACAGAGGGAAGCTGACAAGCAGAGCTTTGCGAGAAGCCAGGCAGAGAGGGATGAATTTAAACCCTGGCTCAAGATGCTGTGTATTCTGCGTCTATCTTTAACTTGTAAATGATTTGGTTTCACATTCCTCTGAAGTCCTGCTGGCAGATGCCTTTGCGGAGCTTTACCAATCGCAGGCACCCGGGCCCCCTCCCCTCCTCTCTCCCTCCCTCTCCCCCTCCCTCTCTCCCAAGCCTGCCACTCCACCCCATCTCCCCCATCCCCACCTCTCCCCTCTCCTCACTGCCACACACACGCACACACACAGAGGGTTTGGCAGGCAGGATTTCACTGACTTCCAACCACGGCTGCCCGCAGCAGGGAGGCTGCCATCGCCACCCCGCCAGCCTGCAGCAGCGCCGCAGCCGTCACCTGCCGCCGGGCACCAGCGGGTGCACGCCGGCTTCCCGGGAGCCCTCTGCTCCCCGCCAGCAGCCCTGCGAGCAGCTCGACACGGTGCCTTTGCAAAACCGCTGTGGCTCGGCCTGCTTATGTTCGGTGCGGAGGTACCCGAAATTATTGCTCGTGCCCAATTAGGCAAAGTCTCTGGGTTTGAATCCCGGAGCCACCAATGAAATCGCAGTCGGAAACAGGATCGTAAGAAAGCATTTTCTGTAGGGGACTCCAAACGCAACCAGCTTGAGGGGCGCGAGGGCTGGGGGAAGGAAGGTACAAAGAAGCATTTCACACTCTGTCATATCAAGCTTTCACAGAGCCTCATATTTGGATGTTTACAGCACTTCTGCCTGTGCAGAGAGCTTTACTGAGGAATGACGTATTAAAAAAAGAGAAGAACAAATAAAAAAGATTTTACCAAATCTTAAACACAAGGCTTCTAAACGCCCACTCTTAGTAAATTTGTTGCTCCTTACAATAACAATGCATTGCAATGTTGTTCAGAAGTCAGACTCTGAAATAGCTAGACTACTGATTAATGGCAGCATTCGAGGAGACTGAACAGGGGAAAAAAGTCCTTCCACATAACCCAGAAAGTCAGTATCCCTACCAGAGGCTTCAGGAGTCGTTAGTGTTGACACAAACCCCTGGCTCTTAATATCATCCTTTTGAAGCAGCACGCTTTTAATTTGTAAATGTGCTTTCAGTTGCTGCTTGCTATCAGGACTACATGGGTGGGAATGGAACAAGCCACAACACTCTATGTAAAACATATGAATTATTGAATACTTTCAGTTGAAACTGGAAAATATCAATTGACAGTCACACCAATTCAAACAGAATAACATGGTAAATGTCTCTGGTCTACAGTCTTCAGCCTTTGTCTGAGCTGCTGCCAACAGGGGTTCATACCCAGGGATGCAGCCAAGCAAGCAGCGAGCACAGGTCAGGGCGGGGGGGCAAGGTCAAGCTGTGCCCAGAATCACTTAGCTAAAAACATGGCTTATAAATGCCTTGCCAATACCCTACTTGATGAGGCATCACACTTTTCAGAGCACCGGTGTTGAGAGGCTGGACTGATTTAGTAGTAAAAGTAATCATGCGTTTACTTCAGGCTAACAAAGGAAACGGCTCAAAATTGGAAAGGCCTAAAGGGGGGTAAAAGAATCATCCAAAGGGCTGTATCTTAGTGCGCATGAAGTAAGCCTGCACTTCACCTCCTGCCAGCTACTCTTCATGATGCTGTTTGATAACATCTATATAAATACATATGTTTGATAACATAAATATAACGTTATATAAAGTTTGATAAAACAGTAACTCCATAGCCATTTTCATGGTCAGTCCCACAGGCAGGAAGGCAAGAGCTCCTCTTAACCTGGAGCCATCTTGGGCTCACAGGCCTGGAAAAGTTGCCAGCAGCATACAAATAGTAAAGAATAAACTAGCTGATGACTCCTGAAAAGTTGAAAGATTTATTTTGAATCACTAACCTTTGTTACTATTAGCAAAGCCAGACCTCAGTATGTTTAATGCCTGCCTTGCAGAGCACTTTAAAAACTCCAGCAAGAGAAAAATATGCCATGGACTTCCTGCCAGACAGGGAAGAAGTCACTTCACTTCTCCTTTGCCTCGGGTCCTAAAACTCTGTATTCCTGATACAACAGTTCAGGGAATGTGTCTATTATTCAGGTTTAGGAGCTGCAGTGAATTGCAGGAAGGCTGGCACCTCTTTCCCATGGAGCCACCTCTACCACTGCAGGCTTACAGATCTCAGAGTAGAGAAAGTCACTGAGCCACAGTGTCTCCCATTCCAATGAAGTAACTTCACATAAAGCAATGAGAATAACATACCTCAAATCAGTTTTTTTTTCAATTGTAAGGATGTCAGACTGGAAGGGCAGATAATCACTAGAAGCAGAGACCAAGTGTTAACATTAGGTCTTAAAAAGCACAGTGATTCAGATGCTCAGAGAGACAAAAGAGAAAGAACAAAGAAAAGTCATGCTTTTGTGGCTGAGGGCTCCTTTTTAATTAGGGCAACAAGGAAGGAAGAAAGAAGCTCCCCATGGAAGAAGGTGTGATGGACAAATGTGGTGATTCAGAAGTGAAGTCATGAACAGGAAGGATTAAGACTGAGCTGTTTCTAGGACTCCAATGTACCTCTAGAGAGTGCTTAAGTGTGGGGAAAAACACAAGGCAGGGAAATCCACAGAAGCACTTCCACACTTCTATCTAAACTTGTGTATTTCCCTTACTAGATATGGGAAAAAAGAGATTGGGGTTTGGATCCTCTAAAAGAACACTTAAAAGTGTTTGCTTCCCGTGTCTCTTAAGAGGTTATTTATAAACTTAAGAGTATGTGGGGGTGGAGCTCTGGGAAATGGCATGCTGGAAATTACTGGGAAACTTTGGATGTCAACATGGGCAGCATGATCCCATTCCCATGAATGGGACAGTCAGAGGTCATATGTCCAAAAACTGTATCACATAAGCCAAAAGAGAAGGCAGGTGTCCAGTTCCCTCAGATGAAGAGATGTGCTATAATACCAGTGTCTAACGTGCAATGCAAAGTGTACAGCTGGGAGAGATTTACCAAAGCTGTGAGAGGCAATACTACTTTTTCTCCCTCAGCAGGGTCTGTTGCTTAAAACCATCACCAAATGTAATAGATCAGGGACCTCTGTGGCATTAGATTTGAGATACATGAATACGTATCAATAGCAAGTTCTAGTGGAGGAGTGGGAGCTGAAGCAGCAGCTGGCATGGCAGCGGAGAGGAGAAGGGAACAGCAGGGAGGGGAGAGTAATTTGGTACCAGTGACAAGTGTAAATATGTAACATGTTTGGCGCCATGTGACTTCCTACCCATTCCCAATTTAGCCCAGTGCCTCAGAGGCATGGTCTGTCCCTTCACGTTTAGCTATTTTTAATGCACACAGAAGTTGCTCTTTGTCTTCCCGTGTCTGTCAGTGTCTTGAATTCATTTGTCTTGGCAGTCTTAAGATTTGGGCTTACTGGGACAAGCAACATCTTCTACCCTACGGGCTCAGTCCTTCGAGGTCTTACTCACAGTACTTCCTGCTCTTAGGAATGATCTCATTAACCTCTGCAGATGATTTCAGCACAGGTTTGATCGAGAGTAAGAACTTTGAGTAGGGGACTACCATTGCATTGACAGGAACGCGGTTCCCACCTGTCACAGTGGATCCAGCACACTGATTTTATTCCGTATTATTTGATCTACACACCTGTCACCCCCCCAGCCTACCTCCAGCCTTGGCTACTCAGCTAAGCGGTTACACCGTGAGCCCTCTCCAACATGGTCCAACGGACAGGGTTTGGCCAAGCTTTGACCCATGAGTTGCTTCTCTCCCACTTACCACTTTTTTACTGGAAGAGATGGGGAATGGCTATTGAAGCTGGTGGGGACAGGGGGCTCTCGGTAGCACCCCCCAGCACCTGCTGCCCTGCTGTCCCCACGATGCAGCCTCCGGCATGGCAGGGTACCTTTGCTCTGGAAGGCAACCCAGGGGACCGAGATGGGCTCACGCGGGGCAAAACACTGCCCTGGCCCCCCAGTGCTGAGTCTGACTGCTCCAAAGAAATGTATTCCAGCACCCTCCTCACTGAGTCTAATCCTCCTGCCGTTTTTGGGAGGCTCACTGGATAATGGGAGGAAGCTCAGTCACTAAAAATGTTCAGATGGGTCAGCTCCACTATTTGCAAAACATATTCAAATTGCTTGAATTCTTGGTAAGCATTAATAAAGTAAATGGGGAATGCACTTGATACATACTCCATGAGCAGTTCTGCAGCAACAGAGGATTTTCTGTGCTGGCTTTTCCCGTTTTATTTTCTGTTTCTGTGATTCAAGCTATGTGGGAAGAAGGGAGAACGTCCACGGTCATACATCTAAGCTTCAGAAACAAATGATATTTTCAGTCAATCCATTTTACTGAATAAAGGAAAAAATCCATGATTTACTTTTAAACATTTCTTTCCTTTTTCATACGTCTTGTATTTATAGTTTGCTAGAGTTTTTTGGACAAACCTGTAGTTTAAACCAGTGTTTATCATCATATATAAGCATGTCACATCTACAAGAGCCAAGATATAAAAGCCTTGGCTTTATTTTTCTACACGCAAAGTATGAACATTAATTATGAACAATTAAGCAACTTATTAAAAACTCTGTGCACTTGCCTTGTTCTCTGCGAAATCAAACCATTGTTTACCAGATGCCTACTTGAAAAATACCTAAGAGGAGAACTAGAACAGTTCTGCTTCCATCCATCTTTAATCCAAACACTAAATACAGGAAAAAGACTATTCTTTTTGTTAGATGTCCAAATTGATCAGCAAAATGAAGATCTCTGACATATAATAAAGAGAACTTTATGTTATGTTTAATTTTACCACACTGAAAGGAAAAATATTTTTCTAAAAACAATTAAAAAAAGACGGATAAACCTAATCCCACACAGTGCTGAGCCCTGGAAAAGTCTTTCCTTACCCATGATGGCACTCATGGATAAATAAAAAGGCTGCATCATCCATTATTAGTCCTCTACCTGAAAACACTCAACTTGAAAGCTTTGAAGTGACAGCTATAGTTCATTAAAGTTGCTTGGTGAGCAGTGCATCTAATGAAGATTGTTTTCCTAAGGATTTATGATCCTTTGTTATTTATTGCTCCCAAAGACAGTAATCCCTGTTTCCTCTAAACTCTCATGACCAGTCCAATCCCTCAGGACATGAGTGTTGCCCACCTGCACTTTCAGCTTCTTTTAATGTACCATGCAACCAACCTGCGCCGCCCTCTCCACAATGATCCTTTTAATTTCCCCAAGCCTCCATGGTTGCCCTTCTTCCAGCTACTGCCCTAATCAGTACTCCTGCTCCCTTCCATGTGCCCTTTTGTACTTTCTCCCTACCTGGGGAAACAGCAGCAAGCAGGTCGTGCAGCTGGTTCAGAGCTGTGGGTGCTCAGACTGACCAACCAGCACACGTGGGAGCTGTTTCAAGAGGAGAATGTTGCCTGTCCTGTCCTTATTGGGGTGCTATCTTGAATCCCACTTCACGAGACTCAAGGAGAATCAGTATAGCTGAGATTTCTTTCCCTGTGTTAAATTTAGCAGAAGGTGTCTAATGAGTTCATGGCTGTGACCAGAAGTGTGAGACAAACAAACATAGCATGATTGTGTTCCCTTAGAAAGCCAAACTCAGAAGGAAAATAAAATAAACAAACACCCCACATGCCAGCTACAAAGATTCATGACACAGCCTTTGCTCCAGCACGGGATGTTCTTTGTCTCCTCGGTGGTAAGAACCCTCTACTGCTTTGAGGGCTTCATGTCTGCTCTAACTGAGTATACAAAAGGTAGTGAAGACTGCTAATTAAGAGAGCTCATTGCAGCCTGTTTCTGAAAAGAATAACTGAAACATTTGTGAAAGTAAAGATTGCAACACCAAAATTTGTCTTGTCACAACTTTCTCCTGAAATTAATGTCCTTATTCCTGAAATTATGAAATGATTATTTTTATTATGGAAATGGCTCTGTTATCCTGTCTCACTCCAGCACCTCGGTTTCATTGCAGCGCTATGTTCTGCACTGAAAAAGGTTTCCAGTAAGTTATTTCCTGAAAATGCCACAAACATTATGTATTTGTATTTGCCTGGACAGACAACCACAGGCCTTTCGTGGAAATTTGGCCAATGCCCAAAGTGTGCGTGCAGGCAGACATGCATGTGGATGGAGTGACACACACACTTTTTTCAGAACTGGAAGAGGATAATCTATGAAACAGATTCTCTGTTCAGTTGAGCCAAAGGTAGGAACAATCCCCTTTCATTCATCCCACATACCACCAAAAAACCCTCCTGCTCTAAAATAAAACTCACTTTATTCCACCCTCCAGACCAAAAAGTTGGGAAAAAGAGGAAATTACTTCTTTTTTTTTTTTTTTTTTTTTTAAAAAAAAAAATAGAAAAAAAAAA
>NW_008796043.1:1398932-1416509 GCF_000699145.1 Aptenodytes forsteri
TTTTTTTTTTTTTTTTTTTTTAAAGAAAAAATAGATAGCAAGAACACAGAAGGAGGCCTGGAAGTCTCAGAAACTGCTAATGAGAGCTGGAGCATTAATATATAGGACAACAACACGAATCCCACCAGATCAGTTATGTAAAAGCAAGCAGCGCCTGACTTGCTCTCTGAAATGCATCAGTGCTCAGGCTGGAGGGGATGTCTCTGCCACACAGCCCTCTCCTTCCCTCTTCGTCCTGGCCCCAAGGCACGCACAGACCCCTCGGGCTTGGGGGGTCTCAGTGCTGCTGGGGGTATAAGGACAGAAGGGGAGGTTAGATCAGCTGGAGGGTCTGGGCTGGGGCAGGAGCACGCAGGGTGAGACGGCCTGGGAGCAGCTTGTCCTACTGCTCCCTCTGCTGTACCCATCCTGTGGAGAAATCCCAAATGTCAGCGCGAGAAGCTGGGATAAGGGATGGCAGCTTTCAGCAAGCGATCTGCAGGTAACACAGAACCAGACAGACTTGGGAAAGGGATAAAGTCACGGCTGATGAGGAAGAAACCACCACCACACTCAGGAGATGGCACGACACGGACCTCTGTGTGTTTAACTATCAAATCTCTTTTGCTCTGTACCTGCTGGGGTTATCCCTACGCTTCCAGAGCAGCGCAGGAAAATAATGCCTCTCCTTGGGCACAATCGCCTCACTTTATAACACATATTTAGATAATGATCTCATTTTACGAGACGAACGGTTGTCGGGATCAGCCGCAGAGAAAGGCCCATGAAGCTCCCCAAGCAGGGCTGCCAGCAATGCAGGCAGCAAACGCCTCCCGCGCCCTGGTGCGCTGCAGGCAGCAAAGGGGGAAACCACCCCACCTGTGAGTCACGTTAGTGCCACACCAAATTTAAACAACATGAAGCATAGACAAAAAAAGGGGAAAGGGGAAAAATGGCTTATGGAAATGGAGTAAATCAATCATGTGGGAATTACCAATCTGATTGAGAATGTTTTTTTTTAACCTGCGACCACCTGAACACAACTCCAGTCAACAATCCCACCCTGTACACTTATTTCTGAGGGCTGAGAAATTGGCAGCACTGGATACCACCTATAAAAGACATTTGCAGCTGCCATGAAAGCATTTATTCGAACGTAGGGAAAACTTGTATCCCAAGAAAAATACATATTTTCAAATGCTCAAACATTACAATGTGCTTTTTGCGATCTTCAGAGCAGTATTTCAGTCACTCCACATTTTCCTTTTAGCACTGATTTATGGAAATCCAAACTAGAGTAGAAACCATCTTAAAAGAAGAAATCCCTCTCAAGCACTTTTCCCTGAGAAGGTGCACACTCATCAGAATAGGGAGGAATGATGAGAAGCATCAACACCTTCAGGAAAAGCGGACACTTTCCATAAGAAAGGAGGTGATGAAAGTCTAAAAGGCTGGAATGCAATGCCTAGGACTTGGTGACTTTGAAAGACTGATAATACACTCATCTTAAACCTTCTGGAGAATTTCAGAAACTTTACACAACTTTTACTAGAAACAAAAAACCCTCCTAATACCAACATGAGATTAAAAAAATTAATCAGTAAATTCCAGAAAGGCAATTTTAACAGATTAACTGCATTCCCTTTTTCTCCATACCCTAAGTATTATTTCCTGTTATATTATAGAACATCTACCAGCTAATGAAAATACTGGAAACCGGACTTTATGATATAACATGGTGATAAAGCAAATTACATTTAAATGTCAATGGGATCTATGGAACAGAGCAAATTTGGAAGAAACTCATTCAGTAATTTTAAAGTTGTGAATAATTAGCATGGCATTTGCAAATGCACTTGGTCATGACCTAATTCTGCTCTAAATTCTTCAATTTTAGTTTTTGCAAAGCTATACGAGCCATGCAATACTACAGTAGTATTAGAACGAATGCTGCAGCAGTATTGAGTCCTGCTGAAAAATCCCACCCCTAAATGAGTGGCTCCAGCAGAAGAACGGGACATGACAATTTGGGGCAGAATCCAGCCCATTCTTTTCAAAGGCAGTACTCCAGATTTACATAAATGCAAACAAATGCAGTTTGGCCTCAGGACTGACACAATGTACCTATTTCACACTTGCCCAGTTTACATGGAAGAAGCTGAAATGGAGCTGAAAATATAAACTAAACTAACAGCTTCCACAGGAAAACTGAGATAGTGAAAAATATGTTATCTGAAGTAATCCAGTAGTAATTACAAATTATGTTGACATTGTCCTGTGAAGTTTCATGACAAACAGCCCGCAAATATACAATGCGTATGGCACAGAGACCGAGCACAGGTCTGGACATAATCTACTCACTGTCGGATACCACAAAGCTGCTTTGAATAAACATGCTCCTTATTATAGCACCTCCTCCCATCTCTCTGAATTCATCATGTTTATCCCCAAATAAAAGAAATTATTTTTTTGCTTTGTTCAGAGTAGCGTATGCTTTATCCAAGAACCTCAGACATTACAGTGCAAATTATTTGTACTTCTTGCTACAAAAAATCTTGCTCCAGGACTTTGTGACTGAACACCGACTACCTGAGGGAAATCAAATTAACAGCAGCTGAGACAGAACTATTAAAGGCGTGTTTTCCCCTAAGTACAGTAGTCTGTTAATGTATCCACAGGCACCAAGAGGGTGAGGATAAAGCAAGGACATTTCTCTGAACTATCACTTTCACATTACTGTCTATTTCTGTGAAGGAGCTGTGGACGTAGTGATATTGACAGGCACTGGGGTTCCTCAAACCTCAACTCAAGCATGCAGATTTTACAGCCACGCACACTATGAAGACACTAGCTTCCAAAATAAATCAAGCAAGCTTTTTCCTCAAGACTACAGAAGTAACTGCAAGGTTGTTTCTGGTTGTAAGAGTAATGATGCAAGGAAGTGGCACACCAAAAGCCTGTCTCTCTTGCCCTCTCTCCCCCTGCCCTCATGCCCTCCGGAGGCACCATCCAGCCTCCAGAGAAGGGGAAGGGTGTGGGATGGCACCCTGCCTCCTTCTGCACAACCTGCCAGGGCAAGATGTTCACAAAGGAGTTGTACTCACCTCCTGCATTAACTCCTCCTGTGCAACGAGGGAGATGACGTCTCTACTGTTTTCAGAGGAGGTCAAAGACACATTATCGAAATGTTCAGGATGATGGGGATCACTTTTGTAACTGGGAATACCGCTCTGAAATGCAGGCAGTCACGGGGTACTCGTGTCACAGAGACCACCACACCATGCCCGTGCTGCTCAGGCGTTACCTAAGGGGTGAACATGGCAGGGGCAGCGCGGGTTCACAGTTAAACACCATGCTAGCAGTGGTAGGAGACCTGATCAGGTCTCAGCTCTGTCACAGATTTGTTTTGTGAATTTGGGAGTTTACTTCCTCCCTCCCACTTTACTCGCTCCCTCCCTTGAAGGCTGCCTACCCAGCCTTCAGTGGTTTTATGATGGGTGTCATGTTTCTAGGTGCTTAGAGCAACTAAAACTTTGAGCTGGGACCTCCTAGCACTACTGCGACTAAAATACTGAAAATTGTTTAGGGACCATTTTTATTCCATTTACTAAATGGAAAAAATAACTAAGTAAAAGAAGAAAAAATGCAGCTTCCTTCAAAAGCCTCTTTAATCAGCCCCAGAATCTGAATCAATGCTGAGCACAAAGATTTAAATTTGGCTTAATGAAAACTGAATAGACCAAAAAACAACAAAAGAAGTCTCTTTATAAAAGGTATGGGTTCGACCTAGCTGGTAAATAATTAAAGCTCTTCTCTGTTCCCTTCCACTTTCTATTTTAAGGCTTTTCATTATATGGGATCAAAGTCAGCTCGAGTTGGAGAGAGTTAGACAAATCCATCACGGAGACAGAACGAATGTATGATCTCATCCCCTGTGACAGCAGCCCGACAGTACCACCTGTTTGAACTCCAGCTCATACCACTTCTGATGACACTGGCAATGTCAAGCCTACAGCTTGAAATTCAAGGGGGTGTGCGGAAACTCTCTCCACCTAAGCAAACAAAATGAAACAACTGTAAATCTGGCATCAGGAATGCTACAGGCAGTACTAGCCACGTGGCTGCAAAAAGAGGAGACGTGGCTGAAAAAAGAGCAGCCACAGAAAGGGTTCAGACCCAGGGAACATAAACCACCAGGAATCTCGGGAAGTCAGCTGTATAAAGAAAGACCCATTTTTGTTTGGAGAGGAGGCAAATGAGGAGAGAGGTGATGACTGTAGGATAGCTGTATAAAAATTATAAATAGTAAAAAGAAGGGAAATAAAACATTCTTATTTATTTTCTCATAATAGAAGAAAAAGAATACACTGCAGCCAAAAGACAAAATAATTAACAAGATACGGAAGAAAAGTTAAACAGGGAGTTTAAAACTGACAGGCAAATTTAAAAGAGATTAAGGAAAATTCTGTTCTACCTTTTTAAACTTAAAGCATAGTTTACCCTGTGGAGCTGTCTGCAACATAACATAATTGGGAGCAAAAAGGACTATAAAAAAAAATTCATTAGATTGTTAATGAATTCCTGTATGTTCCCATTAGAAACTCATTTGTTTTAAAAAGAAAGAATATAATCCTTAATGAACCTTGCTTTTTTTAAGCAATAGAAGACAAACATTTACACTTCCTGACACAAGCAATGATTAAATGTCAGGGATTAAGACATTCTCCTTAAAGGGAATCCCCAAGGATTAAGAAAATCCCCCTTTTGTCACATTATTCCGTAACTGTTGACTGGTCAGTTCCTGAGCACTGTCAGGAAAAATGTACTGGGTCAGATCCAACAGACCAATGTTTGGTTAACACTAAAGTTCAATCAAGAGATTTCTGTCTAAAACTTTTGTTTAAGAAAAAAAGATTACAGCCTTGGGAGTGTACCATAAAACTTTGCTTTCTAAACCATTTTTCGCTCTGACTGCCAGTAGCTAGCAGCACTTGAAGATGAAGGCAGCAAACATACATCAACTCTACTTGCTTTGGTGTGCAAAAACACTCTGGCCTAGATTTGGGTCAAGATACATTATTTCACTTCTTTGAGCTGCTTGACATGTTCAATGCAAACTTGACTTCTGGCCTGCCACTGCATTAAGAGTATTTGCAGTTCTAGGAGTTGCAGGGTCTTCTGGCTCATGAAACTTGCCATTACACTGTGATATGAGTCAAATTGTAAAGTTATCACAGATATCAAAAAAATCTCACTGCTGTGAAATTTATGCAATTCATTTCTCGGAGTCTACTAAGATGAAAACAAAGAAGCAGCTTAGCACACCACTAGCTGAAAGAGCTATTTCAAAACATGCTCTAGAATAAGACTGCATAGCAGGACCTTTTCCCAGTGAGAAAATGCACCCTGGGGACGAGTAGAGGCCCCAAACAGCAATGTTCTCCTGGGTGACCTCATTAGCATCTGATGTGTGGGAACATCTTCTTTAAATGTGTGATTCTCCTGTTTACTTTGAGATGGTTCTTTAATCAATTCATAAAATTACTTTCACTTGGTACCAGACAGATAAATAAACCCACATTATTCAGGCCCAACAGCTCTTCAAATGAAGAGAGGAAAAAAAAAAAAGGCCTGCAATAAAAAATTAGATTGGAAAGGTTTTGATGCTTTATGTGGGAGTTAGCCGTATGCAGAATTGAACTGTATTTTCTTGGTTTAGCTGAACTAAGCTGTACTGACAAGAGCATGCTGAATTAAATCCGGTTGTAACCTGAGGTGAACCTGCAGGATAAACCTTACGTCATTGTATTGCTGCAGTTCTTTCTTTTTTCCATGACCAAATGTGACTCACTTCCCTCAGCCTCTGAAATGCCATATTGGGTGTGCTGGCCATGGGGTAGAAATCTAAATAGAGCATGTTTGGATTTATTCATTTCAGGCCTCTGGGAATGGAACTGAGCTACTAGGAGAGACTGAATTAAGACTACAAAGGCATGAGGGAGTCACAAGTGAAGATCTTTTCAAGATAACGGGGGGTATTAAAAAGTACCCTGTGTTGAAAGACATTCACCACATTTCTGATTTGGACTTTTGGATTTTTGCCTATCCAGGGCAAAAACAGCCCCATGTTTCCGCCCCACAGGCATGTAGGGACATCTTGCCTTGTATCATGAGGTAACTGAAACTAACTGGTGACGATGCCAAGCCCTTTGTGGCTACAATATGTTAAAAATACTTCATTTCTACAGCACCGTTCACACAACTTTGTAGGATAAGATATAACTCTTCCAAGAGACTGAGGATTTCTCAGCATGAAGGACAATGAGGACATAGGGCACTTGGCATGGCAATCCCCTCTGCCAAATTTCCATGACTGTCTCATTGCTTCAGAGACATAACCGAGCAGGTAATACTGCTTCTTACATTCTACCTTATGTCCAGACCTACAAAACATGCTCTGTGTTCCTCCTTCAGACATGTTTCTGAGCATGAATCTGCTTTCTCCTTGTCAGAGTCAGCTGGAGGCCTCGGTGGCACAAGGTAAATGGGCACATAACCCTGTATCATCTCGGTACCTGACAGCTCCTTTCTCTGTTAGCGTTATCCCTGACTTTGTGCAGCATGGCTGACCACACAGGAGCGCTCCCTGGATTAATCTGTATACTTATGAGAAAAGCAACTCCATTTGTAGTTGCACTAGCTAGGTAATAGATAGACCCCTGCTCCATCACACAAGCTTTTTGCCCACAGCGCCCCGGAAGAAGTCCTCTCCCTGCTCAGTGGGAACGGTAGGACACTATAAAATTGATTCAGTACATAGGTTTGGAAAGTAGAGGAGGACAATCATTCAGTGTACACCACGGCTGACTGCAAAACCTGGATTGCAATCCATGGGCTGATATACTTTCTGCCTTTATCATAAAACAAGTCAGCTGGTGAACAGGGGTGGTGCAGCAAAGACAGGGGGAGCTGCCGGTCTGGGCCAAGCCTGCGGCCACTAAGCACATTTACAAATAAACACCATCCTTCAGACCTAGAAATTCTCTTGCTCCAAATTGTTAAGGATGATATCCCAGATGTTTTCTTTGCTTGAAAAATGTTTTTCCTTTCCCTTTACACTGGCAGTGGACAACATAGAGTCTGCTTTGAGGACCTTCCGCATTGTCAGGAATTACCTTGCTACTATAGGTTTCTCTCTCCTAAGTGCTAAATGTTATTTTTCCAACCCTGTATAACCATTTTTTAAAAAAAGAAATTCAGGTACATAACCTTGATAATGATTTTTCTCATGTATATTCAAGCTCATATGCAATGGAGATGTTCTGGAGACATCATGATTTTGCTTAATAAAAATATAAATCTCTATATATAATTTCATCATGTCAGGCCTTGAATAACTGGAAATCCTCCTCCTACATAATCTGTCATGTTTTCCTCTGTATGAGTTCAATGTAAGAAGTGCATAGCTAAATTATGCAGGACTATAAACTTACATAACTGTTTGTAAGACAGAAGAACATAAAAAATAAAGCAGCTTTAATAGCTGGGAATATAGGGAAGTCCAACACAGAGTTGAGGAAAAGATGATTTATAATTTGTGCTTTAGGTGGACAGGTTTACTAGTATTTAATTAGTATAAATAGAAGTAAATCTGAGAATATACTGTCATTCCTTAAGACATATGGAAACCAAGAGCTGGCAGAACTAATTACGAAGCAGCTATACGAACAAACATAAACATAATATGTAGAAAGGTCAATTTACATCAAGAGATCACCTATCTCTTGCCTTAGTTTCCCCTCTTGGAACAGCGGTGGATGCACCCACATGGCTCACTGGTATCACTTGCACACAGTCTGGAGTATTAGGCATCCACAGCAAGCATACGTAATTTCTTTCATTGCCTATTGGGAGGTTCATCAACAGTCCACCCCTTATGCCTTTTGGTAGTTTGCATTCTCCTTCTCTTGCAGTAGAGTCTCACATTACCCATGCTGCCTTCTCCTACTCTCAATGCAAAACTCAGAGGGGAAATAAAATCCATCAAGCCTCTACTTGGCTTATTAAATCTCTCTCACACTGTTCATCTTTCCCCGCTGCCCTGCAACTTGAGCTCTTAGCTCTCTACTTGCAGGGCTCTTTAATCTTTAGCTTTCTATCTGGATGGCTATGGGCAGATCCCACCACAACTTGCCCAACCCCTGGTCTCTTTTTCTAGTCCCTGATAAGAATCTTTGCTCTCACTTGTGGTCTCTCCTACCTCTGCTGATACAGCAAAAAGCCTTTTACAAGGTCACATACATACCCTTAGTCAGGTGTTCTTTGACTTGCAATGAAAACCATGGGATAGCACAAATGAACCTAGAGTTCATGATGTAAGGCACTGTTGTTATAAACTGCAACTAGCTACAACCAGAAATGGGGATGAAAATGGGTTCATTAGCAAATGTCAGCTTTGCAGCATACTCCAAGCATGTGCATTTGGAAATTCTTGCTGCTGTACCTCATGTGAATTACAGTTTGCAGCTCCCTTGCACTGTTCTCCCATTAGGTGTGTGAGTGAAGCATAGAAACAATTTGTTTTATCGCCTCCACTCTCACAAAAGAATTAAATTAAAAATAGCAATAAGGCATCACATTTAACAGGGCAGTAAAATAGAACCATTAACAACCGCAGGCTCGCTCCTTCCCTCCTATAACAAATATAGCAAATCCTGCAATGGGAGGGAGGCTCCAGCTCTGCTTGGGATCCTTCTACCAGATTTTGCCCTGGGAAAAAGTTTACTGAGAGGGAAGTCACTATGGGATAAGTGCCAAAACCCACACCTGTCCTCTCAGTCCTCAGGCCATTTGGTTGGAGGAGCTGATAATCTGCTTTGCTGTTCCATCTTGCTGGCAGCCCTTTTCCATGGTGATGCTCTTTTAGAAACACCTGCCAGCCAAGCATCATGGGGGTCCATTTTCTTGAGAAGGCTCCTCAATTTATAGGAGCTTTACTGTAAACCTAATACAGGTTGTTATTTTTTAATTTTGACTCTCCCATGGGTGGACAGTGGTACCAATATCACAGTTTGCCCACTCCCTCCCTACCATACAAGATGTTGTGAAGCCTGCACCTCAGGACACTGAGGGACTAGCAAAATAGCACGAGATGACTTGTACTGCTGACATCCATTCCATACAACTAAAATTTTTCAAAACCAATGGGCATGAATCAGGTCCCTGCAAAACTGCAAACATTAATCTGAGTTTAAAGAAACCCAGGGACTAAAGATGTCATACTAACATCTCTGTGCAGCAATTCCTTTTAAGCAAATATTGCAGTAATACTAGCAGAAGGAAAAGTTTTGTCCATGGTATGCATGTAACACCCAGCTAATAAGACTCCTCAGCTGGTCCCAAAGATGCATGAACCTGTGCTCACTGTTGGATTTCCAAAACGCACAAAAACACTTATCTGCATATCTCAAATTGCTGTCAGATCTAAGGTGCAGGCAACTGGGGATAAAAAAAAGGGATGGTGACAATCTGGATAGGAACTTGGGTGTTTTGGCCTATTTAATTTGAACACTTTACACTTAATAATATATTTGGCCCCTGGTATTTAAGGGCTTTCCCTATAGAACACTCATATAACAATGGCAGTATATCTTACAAGAAATTTATGTGTGCCATTTCCACCAATGTTACTGGATTTATAGGTGAAGTGAGATTCACCCTTGGTTCACAATCTGGCACAAAGGCCCTCTGCTTCACAGAAGACAATGAAAGTGCAAAGGAAGATCAAGGACAGAGGAGCTACCCAGGGGGACTTCTCTGAGTCTTTCACACAGCACTCAGAGGAGATGTTTGCCAGCTGCAAAGAGGCTGTCATATAGGAAGATTTAAGAGCAGGCTAGGGGAAAGGATTATGGGAGCCAGCAATTCACAGATCCCGAGCACAGAGCGTGCACACAACAGCGGCTAACCCCAACCGTGAAAAGCAGTGGTAGGAGAGCCAGCTTGGAAGTGTTAAATCTCTTCGAGCCCTTGGTCAGTGATCTGCTGAGTCTTACTATGCACACATTTGTCACACAGGAGTGGTGACCCTCTCTGAAAATTTCATGCTAAGGGTAGGAAAAGCAGTTAACATACTTTCTGTAGTTTTATGCACAAATGCCTAGAGCTTTTCCATCTAATGCATACATAAATTAAACTTCAGTAACTGTGAATTCTGTTAACGGAAAAAACATGAAACAATACAAGTTTTCCTAATGCTTCTGTCACATGCAGAGTAAGCACTGTTGTGAAAGCTGTGTGCTCAGGATGCGTTAATTGCCAGGTCCCAGGAGCATTCCCTTTAGCCTACTCTACATCTTCCTATACAACAGCCTTTACTACAGTGTGATGAGAGTCACTGACCCATATTTTGAAGGTAGATTACTGCAGTTTAAGTTTATAACATAATCATTAAGTATAAGGTCATTTCTTAGTAAAATTCTGCTGTGGCTTACTACTATTCTGCACCAGTAATAAATATTTACTTATCCTTAAATTACTCTGAAATTACTTTTTATAAGATTAAACCAGGTCCTTTTCACTAGAACACAAGTATTTTTCACTTGAAAGATAATGAACATGGCAATTAGATGTATCCTATATCCTAAAACCTTCTTAGCTGCCATTTATCAAAAAAATATTTTGAACAAGCCAAAGAACACTGCAAATCCAGCCCTTCAGTGCTCTGTTTTACATCTCTGTTGGACAAACGGCATCAGGACACAAAAGCCATTAACCTCTTCTGTTGAGGGTCACTGCATTTATGACATGACAGAAGTACCAGCAGAAGGAGTCACATACACTTAATTGTATAGGCTATTTGCACATAAAATAGCCAAATGGTCAAACTAAAATAGCTTGCCAAACTCCGTAACTGTAGTCTGTACACTGCTACACAACTATCAAGAATTTGCATGTTAACTTGCTAGTAAGAGTTCAGAACAGTTTTCAAACTCATAGAAGTTTAGAAAAGGCAGATGAGTAGGTAACAAAATTGTTTTTTTCTATCTGAAAATGTGACACTTCATTAGTATGTGACAGAATTAATTTCCCCCTTTGCTAAAAAAGACTCATTCTTCTGTATACACTCAGGTTGGCAATTGCTTTTATTGTTCCACTAAGCTGTTCTACAATATCTTAAGAAGAATTTTCCTGGGGCAAACTAAGAGAGCAAATTACTCTATAAGCAATTTTTCCCTGAACCCCTTTGTACTTTAGATTGTAGCTAAACATGCCTTCACAACTGCTATTCTCAGCTTGAACCTTTCCTTTACACCTCCAGTGATGTCATTGTCCTACATCTTAATTTCTTACTGCTGTGAAGTCACAAGTTTTTTATCACCTGACGTCACCACACGATCTACCCGAGGATCACAACATGACATCAGAACACAACAGTTACATTCCATAGTTAGAAATCTCAGCCCTGTAGACTCCTACAGATATATTTCTGCTGCCTTTGTTGAATTTTTGCTGTTTTCTCCCAGCTATTAAATTGGACTCCCAAAAAATCATTCATCTGCCAACATAAATGTAGAGGTCATCATATGAATCTGCAAAGTCATGGTTTCCAGAGCATACATTTAAAGCCAAATTCATATAAATGCTTGATATAGCAAATTAAACCTGCATACCATAAGGGTGGTAGAATATGGTAGAACTTAAGTTGAATGTGAAACGCTGAGTAGGGCAGTAGTCCAGCCTACTCTCTGCTAGGTTACTTTTTACTGTACGGCTTTCATTTTTATTTGCAAAGCCAATTCCTGCTTCTTGCCTTAGTTGATACAATTCCAGAAGTGAAGTTCATCTCAACAAATGCATCCATTATAGTGCCTTAGGAAACTTACTTGCTCTGTACTAATCTTTACTTTCCATGCAGAGCAGCTACTTCGCACCTGGTATTTTCAAAGGCATTTAACCTGGACCTATCTCTTGGCAAGAAGTCTACAGATCTGAGTGAGACAATGTTAAGGTAGAACTAAATACTTTCAAAACACCCGATGAGTATTTTTACCTTTTCAGCACGGATACTGTTAAGACTTTTAAATATATGGGAATTCCATATGTTCTCCTCACCCAGACTTCAATGAGAATAAAGGGGACAAAAGACTCATTTGTCAGGGTTTAATTTACTACACGAATTTTATGCATGGTCAGTTATACTACATAAAATAACCCTAATGCCTTTTCATGCATTTTGCACAGTCAACTTTATCAGATAAAGTCTGAAGATCCAATTAAAATTTAAAAAGAACAATTACCTTTTAAAAAACAGTTCTAGTTAACAAAAGGGACAGTCTGATCATTCAGTGACAATAAGATCATATTCTAGGTAAAGACAGCCTGAGCAGCTAAGCTATGGAAAAGTCTGTTCAAACACTGAACATTTGATTGTAGTTTTTGTAACACATTCACAGTAACCTTAGCAATGCCAATCAGAGCAAATATTGGGACAAACCCCAAAAGACTGATTCAGTTTTGACTTTCATTTTATTCCATTTTACAGAATAAAATGGCACACTGGCTCTTGAAAAGGAGCTAAGAAAGTACATTAAGATTTGTTATCTCAGAAGACAGCATCTCCCCTTTATTACTCAGCTTTTGTGAGTAACCTGGCAAAGACTGAAGAAGTTAGGATGCCCAGTTTTTCTTATCCATATGATCTGTAAGATCTTCTTTTGTCTTGTTGCCCTCGTATGGCTTCCCTGGATATTTAGACGGGAACACTGAATACACCAAAACAGGAGATGTCATTCGCAGTCTTCTCATTGACTTCAAAGGACTGATAAGCTGGCCATTTAAGATTCAAATATTTCAAGAAGAAATGGGAGATACTGGTGAGCAAAGGGCAGCATCATGTTTGCCATCTTATTCTCTGCATTGCAGGTATTTATTTCATCCTCCATACAGCAGACGCCATGACTACAGAACATATTTTGTAAAATCAAGTTCTATTTATGTTCTTGCCCACATTTAGCCTCAGTTAAAAATTATTTCCTTTTCAAAATCCCTGAGTTCTACTGTAAGCATTTTCTAGAGAAATACTATCATATAAAACAGTCACTTCCTGGGAAAAGAATGACAGAACCTTAATAAAACTGATGAATTCTAAAACTTTTAGAACAAGGTCTCGTCTCTAACCTGCTATACCAGCTCCCATCCAGGGTAAGACATCATGGCTGAATCTTCATCTGAAGCAGAAGAGGGAGCGTTGTGAACTGCAATTATACAGGCAATTCAGCAGAAAGAGGGCTGGCAGTAAGGACAAGGTTGGTGCAAAACAGACTTGTCCAAGACCAGGAGAGAAGGAAAACAGAGATGGATGCTAGAAGCATGCAAGCCATGTGAAAGTTGTTCACATGATCTAAAGTTTAAAAGGAAATTCATGATGGCAAATTTCAAAGCAGAAGCAGGGAAACGAGACTTGCTCAGCATTCTGTTGAGTAGAGCCACTTAAGAACATACGTATTTACAACACGACATTGTAAAGCTGCACAGTAAGTCAGATTTTATTCCTGCACGCAGAATCCAGCTAAGACAAACCTGATGTGAGTTATTTCCACTTAAGAATTTTTTTCCATTCAACTGATACCCATTGAAAATAGGTTTAAAGTGTAGTCAGGTGAGTGAGCGTCTGATGAATTTTGACGTATCTTGTGCTAAGCTACTGTCCCTTCTCTGAGGTAACAAAGTTCATCTGAATGCAAAGCAGAAAGGCGTATCTTAAACCACCACCTTGTACCATGCATATGTGATGAGTAGAGTGCTCTTCATCCATTTCAGGGCAGAAGTAACAGATAGCACAAGCCAACACTGACTTTGGTTTAAAGTAAAGTTTGCACTGAAACGGCCCAGGGAAGCTCAGGCATAAGTGTACCTCCACTGGGAAACTGTAAATTCTTCAGCTGTCTGAAGTATCCTACCAATCCTCTAGATAAACTAGAAAACTCAAATCAAAGTCAATGTCCACACAAGGTTTTACCTTAATTTAACTCTGCTTGTTTACATTCAGAGAGTGCAACCATCCTTTGCAAAAAGTGGCCTAGGAAATCAACTTTCAGCTCACATGAAGTTTTTAGCTGTTGTTTGTAATTACTTCTGGAGCTCTTACAGAGACATGTTACTCTAAAATGAACCAATTAATTTTAGCAGTTTTATTGGCTTACTCTTACTAAACACAGGCCAAATTTATAAGCCTGTAGAGGTTAATTTGTACCCCTTCATATGCACATATAGTAGCTGAAAATAAACAAGACACATTTGCAGGGTGCAAAGCCTAACTTTTAAAGTGAGATCATGGGAAAATGCACAGAAGACAGTAGTTGGTGCAATGAAATGAAGTTAATAAAGGAAAAATTAGTATCAGGAAATTAGTATATTTCTTGACAGTAGATCTATTACGCTCTGGAACATTTTCCTGAGGGAAGTGGTGGGAGCTCCATTACTTCGATAATTTAAAATTAGACTGACAAAAAAGTAGTAAATGTACAGCACAATATAGAATAATTCTATATAGGAAGGGCAACGAAGTAGATGACTAAAAAGTCTTTCTTTCTAACAGCTATGAATCATACAAGCGCAGTTGTGGCTTGACATTGGAGTTTCTGTGCATGGACGGTAACGCAGACAGATAGGCTCTCACATGGGACTAGTTGGTAATGGTTGGAGGAACCAGTTCTTCATATGCAATAAACCATAAATACACGTTATTAGAGTGTCTGCCAAAACTCTACAGAGACTTCATGTAGTGATGCTTTACTTACAATCCCCTCTCCTCCAAACAATAAAAGCAATGCTGGTTTCATTATCTCATGCTAACTCATTTTTCTGGGACAGAAAATCCTTAGCTGAGAGAATATATTAAAGCTAATTTGTGAGCCAAGTGTTTTATGTGTAACAGAGGTAAGAATTTTTGGTCACGGGTTACACCACGTTTTACTTCACTTTAATTCATTCTCTATTCAAAGGCATATTTAAGACACACATTTGACCTTTTGAGTATGAGTTCAATATTTTCACACAGAAGTTGAGAGAAAGAAGGAAACACAGACTTTTTATTTGATTCTTCTGTTTTCCAATATTTTCTCTAGTACTGTAGACAGGCAAGTGTTATTTGAACTAATCTGTCCAGGCCAAGCTGTTTGACCCAAGCACTTCGTTGCAGCTACGTGACATTCAGCCATTAGAAGAGTTGTGCCGTAACAGTGACATGCTACTCAAGAGTACAGACCAGGGGTTAAACATTGACCACTACAGCAGTAGTTTGCAAATCAAAACAGGGGAGAAGTAATAGTTTAAACTATACACAGGATGGTATCTCGGATAAATGTGAACATGATGTGACTTAATTTTGGTGAAAAGCAAGATTGTCCAAAACAAAGGCTACTGTAAAGCACTTTTTGTCAAGGACCATAGAAAGTGAAACTTACCGTGGTGCATATTTCACTTTTTTTGTAAAATAATAACCTCCAACTACAAATTTGCATACAACATATCAAAGAACAAAGGTAGTAATTTTCCTCAAACTGTCTAGGAATTAGGGAGAGTAGGACAATATGCTCAAATATTTTTAAGTCTTGCATTTCATCATTTTCAGAAAAAGCATGCTCATGGAAAAAAAAAACTTACATGCTTCTTCAAAAATATTGTCATTGGAGCAGGCTGAGGGTGGTCCATCACACCTGATGTCCTGATAGAAAGTAACTTAACACTCAGAAGAGGAGCAACAAGTGCTGCTTGTTGCACTTTGGAAACTATCTGTTTCCTTTGCAAGCAGGTTATTTTGTCTTTCAAGTCTAAGCTCTCTATGGGATATTATTTTTCAACCAACTTGACTGGCTATGACAGTTCAAACAATTTCATGATCAGAAAGTGATACATTCAAGTCTGGTACTGAATTCAGCTATATAGCGATGCACAGACATCACTGTGGATGCAATATAGGATAAACCACAAAATTTTGGTTTTCTTCCTCACAGAAAAACACATACCAGCACATAGTAACTAAAAAAGTCTTTTCCTTCTTGTGTTCTCACAGTAGCACAGAAAACTGAAATAACATGAAAATCACTACTACACCAAGGATATTTACCCACATTTTTTTCCTTAAGACTTTGGTGGAAATCCACCTCAACGCAAATGGGGATAGTAGTTTAGCCAGGTAGGTCTGAAAAAGTAATTCACCTTGATCTGCATCTCCCATCTGGCTCTTTTTTATATACTTTTTTTTTTTTAAAATCAATCCATACTGCCACCAGGAAAGCAAAAAGAAAATAGAATGGCTATTGATTTATTTTGAGATTAACAGAGAGCAGACACATCATTAGAGTTAGGACAGCACTGCCATGGGACTGTATTTAATTTACGTTTATTAACATTTAGAAATAAAATCCATTAGAGGACCTTCAAACCATTTTGGTCAGTGGACCTAGATTCATAATTCAAACACTTGCAGTCCCAGAACACAATGACTTCTCACTTCGGGCGCTGGCCAAAGTGGATCTGGTTCTTTCATCTAATTACAACAAAAAGCCACGGACTAGAGAATTTAGGTTTGATGCAATTACCCACCTTGGGAGACAGTCAGTTGAAGGACCATTTTAAACATGTGGGCATAGCACAGTCAATGAAACTATAAATATTACTACTGTCTGAAAATACTTTTATTTGCAGTGAAAGCTGTATGAATTGTTCCTATCTTTTCCAGTTTTCAAAATATTTGCCTTCAAAACACACTTTGTGTTTTTTCTCTTTAACTACTGTGACTGAAGAAGGGGTAGAGTTAAAATAAAGGAAGACAGAAGGCAAAACAAAAGGGAAAAAATCTGGAAAGACACAAACTGCAAAAACCAAACTCATTTCTTAATGTCCTATCCCCCCAAGCGGGGACCGCTAAATTCTCAGAAAAACCTTTACCACAGAAGAAAAGCTTTGGCTGACTGGCAGTAACTGCTGAAGAGAGTGTTTTATTGTTTTCCTGCAGCATAGGGAGCCGGCATCCTGAGATGCTGGGCTGGTGACCGAATCCATAGGGTAGTCCTGAAGGGGAAATGAGGGGGAAGACAGGGTGGGGTAGGATGGGTGAAAAGGAGGGTGTGGATGAGAAGGTGTGATCATTAGAGGCTCTCACACCAGCTGGTGGAGCCTTCAAGGCCCACCTTCAGTTGAGCTGTGGACTTCTGCTGTACACACAAGCGTATCAGGACAACTTTAACCGTGCAAGATGCTGAGTACCTCTACGAGATCTAAACACCCCTTAATTCCTTTGCCATAGCAGGACCTGAAGATGCTTCAGCATTTCCTAGTACTGTGTCTGATGTCATTATCATGCTAAAGAAGATACGGAAATGTCACACATATCAAGAGAAGATCAGGTTCGTGACCACCTGAGAAACCTGAACATACATAAGTCTATGGGACCTGATGAGATGCATCCCAGAGTCCTGGGGAAATTGGCTGATGTAGTTGCCAAGCCACTTTTCATGATATTTGAAAAGTCATGGCAGTCAGGTGTAGTCCCCAGAGACTGGAAAAAGGGAAACATTGCACCCATTTTTAAAA
>NW_008796043.1:1417766-1439151 GCF_000699145.1 Aptenodytes forsteri
TGAGCAACCTGATCTAGTTGAAGACGTCCCTGCCCACGGCAGGGGGGGTGGGCTCGAATGACCTTATAGGTCCCCTCCAACCTAAACTATTCTATGATTCTATGATCAACAATGTTGTTTAAAAAAATCAGGCCTGCACAAAGCAAAGAATGGGTGAAAATGAGTGAAATCTCAGCCTGATCTAAGTGTCATAACCCACTGACTTCAGCCAGCCACATAAGCAGGTCACAAAAGTGGCAAAACAATTTTTAGTGACTAACACCACAAACTGTTATTACTTCTACATTATTAACCTTGCATATTTTGCTATTGTGAGCTGGAAAGCACAGGGAAACTTTTAGTGTCACGAGCACTGGTACCTTTTCTCATACTTGCATTTCTGATTTTGATTATCTGATCATAGCTTTTTCCTACATGAACAGCTTCCAAGGTACTGATTCCAGGATCACTCAAACTCACTTTGTTTTATCGACATGAGTAATCCCATAATGTTCAGTGCAGTTACTTACATTAATAAGGACACACAACTCAAGTTATTGTAGGATCAGGGCCTTCAGGTTGTGAATAGTCATTGGCTTCTCTGCCATTAACAGGTCATTGACAAACTGCAGTTGCCTTCACATCTGACAGAGGGCTACTAAGGTACACATGTATCACTGTCATTTTTCTGTTACAACTTTTTAAAATGCAGAATCAGATTTAAAAGGCAATCAATAGCAATCCATTTGCAAGCACCTCTAATGAAGCGCAGCAGAAACAATTTGGTATTAGATTTTCACCTAAAAGGTCTCAGAAAAACCATTTCTCAGCGCCACTTTATCTGCCCAAAAAGAAGATCAAGGTGTTTATCCCAGGCTCTGAGCCAGGGAAGATACACACATGCACTGAACCTCACACACAGCAAGAAACTCCACTGGCTTGCATAGCACAGCTCTTTGCATAAAGTTACTGCTGCCATAGATTGTTTGTCCTACTCTCATCTATTCTTCAATATATTTCTACTATTCTAATTAGTATAATTAATTATAGTTGAAAGGACAATGATAACTATCAATTCTTAAAGTATTTCCAAAAGAAATTAAAAGAAATGTTTTTTAAAATTGAAAGTCTCTGCTAGGATGTCCTGTCAATATATCTGTTGTATTTTTAGCTCATGTTTGTGAATAATGATAGATTGGTAGCAGTGATATGGGTCAAGTTTAGTGCAAATTTTTCCACACGGCTCTGACCATGCATGGCAGCTCTCCCTGTTCCCTGACTCCTAATCCATCCTCAGCAAAGTCTGGAAGTCACAGTAGATTCATATTTTGTCAAATACTGAAGAATGTCATTAATTAGAAATAATCTTCCACCTGCTGTGGGAGCTAAAGATAAAGGCAGAATGAAACCTAGCACATCAGTTGACTGAGCCTATTTTCAGCTTTTCTTTCTTGAATAAATTTTCCAAACACACTTATATCATAATTCTCTGCAATGCAAACCATCCTATTCACAACACAACTCACAAGGAAAAGTTAGCAGTGGTTTTTACTTGCCTTCTAAAATGTGATTATTACTTTTTAGTTTTAGATGCTCAGTGAACATCCAATGATCCTTGAAAACCAACGTGATTCCCATTTTCAGACACACAAGCTAGAAAAAGAGGAAGAAATAAAATCACACAGTAATTTCCTCAACAAAAGTATGAAAAATACCAGTAAGCACGCACTGATGTAAATTGGCTCATATCTCCTACACCCCAACTGAAAATCCATTATCTTTGCTCATAAAGTAGATTCGTGCACTTGACTTTTGCTTCCTAGAATCAATTAATTCAGATTAAGGGATACTGCTACATATGCAACTCTAATCCAAACTGCTATTCCTAAGTGGTAAAAATTACTTTATTAAGCCCTAGACTTCAAATAAGTCTGTGGTATAGCATTACTGAAATGCTCCAGATGACCTACTTGTTTGGTGCCTGATCTAATTCCAGATAAAAAATGTGTTTGATACTAATTTTATTTTCAAAAGAAAATGGAGAATATCAACACAAATCACCCTGAAATCATAGTACTGGCTCAAAAATTGTGTTTTTCAATTTTTATGGTTTTTTAATACACTTTATTTCCAAGGTATTCTGTAATACCATAAAGGATAACATTGTTTTAGTTGAAAATCTTGTACCATCTGGAAGCTGTATGTTAAAAAAAAAAAGTCCAGTATTCTGAGGGTTGGTAGTGTTGCAACAGGGCCTGAGAACTCCACCTCCCTCATAGAGAGGCCAGCAAGAGACTAAAGCCTGAAGTTTCTGAATTCATACCCCCAATTCACCACTAAAACTTTCATAGAAACTGTTTATTTACACGGCAGCAATGCAACGAAGGACGATTTTATCCCAACTGGTCTTCCTAGACCCTGAAAAGCCTCACAATCACTCCCAAACCACATCTCAGCAGGCTGGGAACTGTTACTGCACTGTCATGGAGCCTCTTTCCTTGATTTTAAGGTCAAAGGCTTTTGGATCTGGCCACTCAAGAGAACAGAGTCTTCATTAGCAACTCATATGCCTCTGGCACCAGGAATATCAAGTGAGGTGTGTTGTTGCTCTCTCATTCTGAACATTCCTCTGAGGTGATAGTCTAGGACCAAGAGCCAGTGAACGTCCTTCAAAGTGCACAAAGCGGTATGTTTTCTTACAGCTGACACCGAGAATGAACAGGGGAACAGAGCCATGCATAAAAGCAGCCCATCTGCTTGGCAATGCTTGCACTGGAATCAGGATCACCGTTCTTCTCAGAACTTAAAACCAGCAGCAGCACCTGGGTTCACAGGAACCGTAAGATGGTAGGAAGGACTGTAAGTAAGAAAGGCTTGCTAAAGCTTGCAAACACAACAAATGAGTTTTGTCAAAAAACAAACACGTCTCCAAATATTCAGCAGCAGACTGAGCAACTCTGAGAAGTATCTGTCAGGTCAAGTATCCACACAAAGAACTATGGAGAGGCAACTCTTGGAACAGTTCGTGTACCTCCCATTCAGAAAGATCAGTAGCTTGTAGCAGTGGGAGAGTGGGAGCAATCGAACGGCGAGCTCTTACCCTGGCTCCACTGCAAGACAGCACAGGGCTTAAAAAGACAGCAGCACTCATGAACAGGTTTCCAATGAGAAGTGCCGGGATTCTTATGAAAACGGCTTATTTTTAATACATGGGCTTGCACTGGCCCAGAAGAAGATAGAACAGTAGCAAACCAGAAAATCAAAATACAAAGGAGAAAAAAGAATGATAGATCTCAATTCAAAATGAAAAAAATCCATTAAATCTAGATTTAGTGAAAACACTGAGAGAACTCGCATTCATATGGCAAATCTTTCAAATTTATTTTGCAGATCACAGTCAGGAGCAGAAGAAACACCATTCCCCAAAATGTTCTTTAGAATGGAAACAAAAACTCAGTTCTAGTAAACTGACAGTTAAAAGCAAAAGCCAAAATGAAATGAGCTGCCCTTCTATATATTTTGCAGCCATCAAAAGCTTTCAATATATTTATCAGTCTTCCTTCTTCAGCTGAAATTTCGCTTTTCAGCTTTCTTTAATCCTAGCTTTCTACACGCCCTTTCTTGGATCTTAATTGGTCTCATCCCACTTTCAACTCACATTTTGTGTTGCCCTGGAAGAAACATTGCTTGCTTAACAAGAAGAGCCACAAAAGGATTTTTAGCCTATTCTAAAACAACACCGCACTATTTCTACCTTTTTTTCATGAATTGCCTTTACAAAGGTCATTAAAGAAATACATGATGTCCTACGTCAAAGGAAAGCTAGTCCATCAAAGAAAATGCTAATAGGCATATAGCCAGAATATTAAGATTGCAGAAATTACCACATTTTCTGTGGTTTACATTTATTTGCATGCATTCACTCATTCAGCGTGATTCTCTGCTGCAGCTTCATGACTTAAAGGTAAATTCAGTGCTACAACAGTTACTGGGGGTTGGGAGATTTCATCGCACAGGAGGTGAGGCCGTGGAAAGGATGTGGGTGGGTCATGCCACGCATGGGGCAGGGAACAGATTTTTTTTTCTGGGTCTCTCAGCACAGGCTCCTCAGCTAGAAGGTGGGGGCCAGGTTTGAAAGCCTGTCAGAGACCATCAGCCCCAGGGAGTACTGATGAGATGTTCTTGGCATCTGGGGGAGGTCTGTAGCTCATTCTGCCTTGCAGGAAGGTTCAGCAGCTGTGGTGTGGGTAGGGTCATTAGTAATGCTGCATTCATGACTCATCTGTGGGTTATTCCCTTAAATACACACACAGAGGCAGGAATTTTTGTTTCTCTGGGCTCCGAGTTGGTCAGGACCTTCAATGTAAATGTGTGTATCAGTCTGCAAGAACATTTATCATCTGACCTTGACACGGTTCTTCCGCTTTGAGAAAGAGCACTGGTTCCATAGTTCCCTACTTTTAGGAACAGGGAATGCACCTCGGAAGAAGAGAAGCCTTCACAACAAGGATATTTCCTAGTCACAACCCATGCAAACGAAGAATAACAGAATCTCAGAAGAGAGCTGATCAGCAGAACAAAACTGAACAGCGGGAGTTTTAGCACGGAAGTGCTTTAACTTGAGCTGAAAACTGAAATCTTCCATCAGCAAAATCCAAATGAAGTATTTCATTAAAAGCCAAGTTTAATTAATGCAGAAAAAATTTATCACATTCAAAGCACACTATTTTGTTTTGGGACTAAGCTGCGTCTCTCTGGGCTGCTGGAGTACCTCACTGGACTTCTAATTTTGGTGCCTTGTGGACTGGATTATGGGGCTGCTTTTGGGCAAAGCATCATCTCAGCAGTAAATACAACCTCCCCACTGGGCACAGAAGCTGCATACTGGTGACACTCCATGAAAAATGTATCTCCAGGCTGGACAGCCTGACTTACTGGGAGACATGGGGGAAGGGACGAGTTTCTGCAGTAGCTCAGGAAGAAAAAAATTAAAGTTCAGACTGAGGTAAAAGAAAACAATTAATTTGGAGATGTCAGTATGTTTCATTTCAATCACAAATTTTTAAATGAAATGTTATGAAATTATTGAATGGGGAGTGTCAGTTTCAGCTACAGTTTTTTGTTGATCAGTTGTTTCCACAGAAAGCAAATACTTTTTGCAAAACATTACACAGCACTGAAAGTTATTTTTTTCATATTTTCAGTCATGCCAATTTTCTGCTTTTTGAATCAAATTCTCTGTAAGCTATGCTACGATAAAGACAAGCACAACAAAGTCCATCTTCGTATTCAATGATACGACAGAAAATTTGGAGTGGTCAGTTGTGATGCTTCTTACACTTAAAAAGCAGTGTGTCTCAGTATCAATATTACATGCCTAAAATCCACTATATTCAATATACTGAATATAAAAGCATGTCTTTTTACAACAGGGGAAAATTCCCTGTTTCATTCTCTATGAAATCCCACAAAAGTAAGAAATGCAAGTCCTCTTTCAGTTCAATATTACATGCCTAAAATCCACTATATTCAATATACTGAATATAAAAGCATGTCTTTTTACAACAGGGGAAAATTCCCTGTTTCATTCTCTATGAAATCCCACAAAAGTAAGAAATGCAAGTCAGGGCTGGATTCAAATCCGTATGTTCTTAGACTCACAAGTGTCACTGTTAATTGTCTAAAATATGAGTAGCACCTCAAAAATATAACTGATCTATTTCTGCTCTTTTTCAAAGACAAGACACGGCAAATTGTTGTTTTTTTCCTACCCTAACAATGTGGGTTTGGTTCTTTAAAGCTCTGTGGTTTGTACGTGTGAGTTTTTCTTCCTCTCTTTTCGTAACAGCTGCTTTTTTCTATGCCTTGCTTTTGAGAACAGGCTATGCAATTTTTAGAAAATAAGCACTGCAAATGAATCATCAAATGATAGTAGTTAAGCTCCAGCCATTGTGGATGCTCCTACTGAGGGGGAGCACACAGGTTTACTCAGGCGCTCACGCTGTACGAGTGGGTGACCTTTGGTACAGGCTGTACACGCTCAGGAGGTGCCTCTTCTACAGTTACTGCAGGTTAAGAGCGTCGTGCGGAAGAGTGGAAAGCGCAGGTGAGCACTGCTCATCGAGTTCATACACTTTTGGTCAACACAAGCTTCGGCAGAGCAATCAAAACCAAGGAACCCGCAGGGAAAGGACACTGCCATCTGGAAGAGGCACAATGAAGTTACCCCTGGCTCCTCGGGAGCCTTGCAGGGGTGTGAACAGCAAGGTCACCGTTACTTTAGCTAGGATTGCATGAAAGCACTACGCAATGGATTTCTTTCAACCCCACTAATATCTTCTCATGGAAAGGGGATTCTAGAGGCTTTCTGCAGCCACAAACCTCTCCTTGTGTATTTTACAACCAAATCCTGTATCTGGATTTAGCTCAGCAAAAACCAACATAATCTTAAAGTCCTGGTATATGCAGCAAAGCAAAAAAAATCTTACTATGGCAGTAAAATCATGGCTGAGGTAAATATATTCAGCATTTCTACTTTCAGACATTTGTAACCTACTGAAAAATACTGTCCTTTGGTTTAAGGATTTCATGTCTTGTCAGTTCAAAAGACTACTTAAAAACAAACAAGCAAAAAATGTTTGCCAGTTATTTTTGATCACCTGAAGTGCTCAGATAGGAAAATAAAAGAGAAAGTAAGTGTACGAAACACGGAAGGTCATAACTTCTTATCATTCAGCCTTGAGAAGCCTTCCCTCTGCAACCAGGGGCTAACTTGGCACATGGATCATGCTAAACCACCTGGGATTCCACACAGAGATTGCCATGGGAAGTCAGCTCTAGTATCAGCTCCCAAAGTTTTCATGATGTCATTTTTTCCTACTTACGTTGAAAAAGTTATAAAGGAGGTGTATCGACAGAAACAGAAGCATTTGTTATTTGATAATGTTATTAAATAGATCTAAATCTGACAAAAATAAATCATTACTTTTAGCAGTGGCCAGTGTTATCGTGGATGCAGTAGTTAAATACCAAAGGAGACAAATTCACTTGGACGATTAATGAAACAATGGATGAAGTCCCACCTGTTTGGGACTTGAAGCCCCGCAGTGAGAAATGGGCTGACTTAATACTACTCCAATTACAAGTGGGAAATGTGTTCATCCTCAGTCAGGTCACTGTGAAGAACACAATTCTGGGTGTTCAAAATATTCCCTCCTCCTGAAACAAGTCACTTCGGGATTAATGCAGTCATGGAGTCCACGCCATTTGAAAGGGCCTCTGACCATTTCAATCCATGTTCTTAGGACTTTGACCTTCTCTTCGTTGTTGTGTTTTTGTGATACGCTGTACAAATAATTCAGAAAAGCCTCCTGGATGTTTATTCCTTACCTTTTTTTTTTTTTTTTTGCATTATCATTGTCTCCTCCCCCCCCAATATGCTAAGAAATCCCATCACCCCACCCCTGCAGACATGCATGTATGTATATATTCAGGCATTTATTTCCCTTCTCTGATGCATGTGTAGTGTGATCGTGCCCCAGTGTATGTGCTGGGTGCTTCATCATTAACAGCTTCACAGGGAACACACTCAGAGTCAGAGCAGATCCCCTCAGAAGTGACTTCAGTGGAGCTGCATGAATTTGTGGAGCTAACAATCTACTGCCTAGACTGTGTGTTACACACTCCTTTTGTACAAGAAGGCACAGATTAGCTGTACCGCTTTGTATTTTGCTGTAAAGCCTTCTGGACTGGGGTAGTTTTTTGCTGCATTTCTTGATAACTGTTCCGTGTATTTTCTTTTTAAAAGAGAGATTTAAAAATAGAGTATTAAAAAAACCCAATGGTAACAGTACAGTTACCAGTTACAAATGCTGCAGTTTTAGAAGCAGCTGCTGTAGGTGCTTCTGCTGAGAATATTTGCCAAGTAGAAAAATGTAACAGTTCAGAAGCCAGTTAATACAGATGCACAGACAACATGGAGCAGAGCCTTATATATTAAAATCCAGCTAAACACCTTAATATCTAATGACATTGATGATTCACGAATAGTATGCAAGTGGGTGCTACCACTTTCCAAAACAAAGTCACATCAAACACTCAGCTCTTGCAAGGTAGGGGACGATTGTCTTATTTAAAAACAAAAAAAGGAAAAAGGGAATAAACTGTGAAAAATAAGCTGTGAAAAAAATACTGAAGGCCCTCGCAAGGTCTGAGCTTCCAGCCTAACTGTTCACATAACATATGCTAACAAATGTTTTGATACTCAAGGACTGTGTATGAGTGTATGCTGGATCTTCAATTTAAATGCCTTAACAACATTTAATAACATTTCATAAATTATTTTCCAATCGCTGGTATGTTCTACCCAAACACAAATAGAAGTATGAGGTAAAGCATAAAGAGCAAAAATATTCTTAATGAATTTTTAAACCCTTGTTAACAGAAGGTTCATTGGACTTAGCCAAGCAGACAGCAAGAGGCCCAGGAAGTTTCACTGCTGTGAGGCTGCCAAAGACAAGGAAGTGATAAAAGAAATACCTCTCCTTTGGTTTATTGCGAACAAAGCAATAAACTGTTCTTAATCACTGCATTTGAAGACTACTAGAAAAATGTAGATTGGTCCCGTATCTTGTAGTCCGTAAATTAAAACAGATGCATGAAGAGCTAACTACAACATGCAAGCTTTGCTGTCATTTCAGTGGAAAGAAGTTGATAAAAAGAAAAGCAAGGAAAGGAAAAATACCACCATGAAAAACCAAACACCCTTTTTCCCCCTCCCAAAGCCCCATGAGAGTCATCCAACTCGATGCTGGTGATTTTGGATAACTGGATCTGATGCAACAAGTTTGTCTGTAGCTTAGCAAAGATAAGCATGTTGGTATCAACAAATTGGGATGTAAATCATAATACTCATGGGGTGATCATCGCTTTTTTCTCTCTGTTAGGCAGGGCCATAGAAAGTCCCCTGGAAAAAAAGAGTATCAAATTCAAGTGCCCTGGACTTGGTTGGTTTCAGAATAGCTAACTCAGGAGTGGTACAATCAGGTCCTATACCCCCATTCTCCTCGTCTGCATTCTGAGTGAGGCAGCATGCCACAGGACCCACTGCGCCAGTCAATACCTTCCCCTTTCAAGTATCGCTGCTTCAGAAAAAGTGAAGTGTTTTGGGCAAACAAAACAGGAGAAAAGCGACAGCCCACCCGCTGATGTCAAAGGAACGATACACCTGCATCCTGCCCTCTGTGGTACATCTGCATTTCCCCACCTGGCCAAAGGGGCAGCCACCCGCACTACCTGCCTGCACACCGCAGCTCCGCGGTTTCAGCCTGCAGTACCGTAGTGCATGAAATTAAAGCTTCTGGTCAGCTCTGGATAACCGTGACCATCTAGTAGATTTGGCAGCAGTTTTCAGCTCTCCTTCCATTGTGTAATTTCAAGGTCTTGCAAAACACATGTCAGTGTATGTAAGGGAAATTTGGGTTTCAAGGACAAATCTTCCCGACAGCTGAGTATTAAGATGAGATTGACTTATGGGCATAAAGTCTGCCGTGAAAGATAACTTCCTTTTTAAATATTTTTCCTCAGTTTTGAGCAGCAAATGGCATAGGGATATGGGGCTACTAAGGTTTCTGCTAGTGTTATTTTATTTCTGTTTCTTTTTTTTTTCCAAAGTTCCAAATTTTCCTAAGCCATGTCCTTAATTGAATGTTCAGACTAATGTGAGAAATGTATTAAAAATACATAAACAGTAGGATCATCAAACAGAGTATATGCAAAATGGTAGACTTTAGAAATATTCCCTGCTAAAATTTCAACTGTTAAATGTGTTTTGGTAGGCAAAGAAGACTCTGCAGCTTTTTTAAACATGAGGAAATCCAAAGGATTAAATCAACTCATGCTACAGACACTGACAGATACAGGCTTTCAAGCAAAACAGCTGTCATTAAAGCTCCTGTGACTGCTTAGAATACATTGCTGCAGTCTCCTAAAAAACAAAACCGTGGGGAAAAAAAGAGTACCTTTAATCTATACTTTAGCTTCAGAACAGAGATGCAGCTCCATGTTTCTTCCTTTTCCTACAAATAAACAAAAGCAACATGAACCATTTCTATGCCTGTGGTCATCAGCAAGGGCCAAAAAGCCACAATATGGCCTCCAACAAGCATACACCCCTTAGCAGTGACCGCAATCTCACACATACTTTCCTAGGACTGCAGTTACTGCCATGTGTCCCATACTAATTTTATTTAACATTAAGGTGTTCCGGATATAACATCACTTCCTACCTTCCAAATGTCCACACCACTTGAAATGAAGACTGTGAGCACTGGGTAGGGTGCCTGAAACAGCATCCAGTATCAATACAGCTGCTAAAATGCTGTTGTGTCATTCCTGTCCTCAGGCGCTCATAAAAGCTGTCCCTGCACATCTCCTACGGCAACAGCAGCCTGCCACAGCCACCAAGGTTTGCGTTGTTCTGCGTGACAACTAGTGCAAATTATTTACTGAGATAATTTGCATGCTCGTATGCCGTCTGTGGTCAACGTGCAGCAGCAGCTGAGATAAGACAGAGCTGCTTAAATCCAAGTGCCGCTCGCAGAAGGGGAGACAAGATGCTTGGGCTCGTAGAGGAGAGCGCACACAAGAGCAGCTCTGTCCTGGAGAGGGAGGGAGGGAGGCCAGCATAAGGGATGCCTGGGCTGACTGTTCTATGGGATGTTTCTGTGGGGAGCTGGCAAGACAAGAAAACAGTGGGGTCCAGGACACATATAGAGATGACTGAAGGTCACAAAGAACTATCTAGAAGGAAGTGTCACCTCTAAACCAGCCCTTCTGCTGAATTTTTGATTACCCTCATGGCCTGAAGGTGATCAACTTTGATCCAATCTTCATGTCATTATATGGCACAGGAAGGAGGACATAGCTCATGATTTTTCTAAGTCTCAGCTCTCAAAAGCATCGTTCAGGCCTGGTGTAATCTATCCCTATGTTAGAATAACAGGGTTGCCAACTTGCATAGTTCCCAATTTTATTTATGGCATGATACCTGCACAGGAATACAGACAAATACATATTAATGCCTTTAAAAGTAGTTTTCACAGGAAATGCAAGACAGATCTAGCTGTACACGTCTTAAACCTTCCCTGTTTATATCCTGCCCAGAGAATCAGAGTCATTTATTGGGAAGCACATGCCTTTTCTCTGTGCCTTCCCCCCCCAGGTCAGTATTCTCAAAGCCTTTCTTCTAGTCCTTCCATCTGGCTACTTGGTGAACTCCAGAAGCATTTGCATTGATGGCACAGGACTTAGCACTAGATCTGTCATATATGGTTAAGCTGCTGCTGGGCTAAGCTCCCTTTTTTATCCTGAGTGGTATTTTCTCTTTGAACTTCAGGAATTTATAGAGTGTTTTATCCTTTCAAGTATCTCTACAAATTCCTCATAGGATCTACAGCACAGGCAGGGCCTTTTTATGACAGAAAGACACAGTAGGTTTCCATGCTTTCCAGTCACTGTAATATAGCCCACTGCTTCACTAAGCCCACTAACATTACATTAATTATTTGGAAGAGAGCTTATGGTAAAGAAGCCATTGTCGTTTGTTCTGATAGTCAAGCACACCATCAAAAGTCTGATTGCCTATAACAAATCAAGAGTTTTATAATGCCCTACTACACGCTTTCATGTGTTGAAAGAAAAAAAAAATAAAAGCCACAAATTGCACAGGAATAATTATCTTTCTGCTAGCTTGTTTTTAAAAGTAAGATGGCAACATTTAAGTGTAAATGCAAATAGCAATGATAATATGGGGCTCCTAGCATATCAGAAACGTAGCATTCCCTGTGCAAACACAGAAGAGCATTACAATGGGACAAATGAAATATACCCTTCACCAAACATGAAGGTATTCTACCTATTCTTCTACCTAAGAAGGATGACTGGCTAATCCATGGTGCAGAGAAATGTACTAAGTAGCTGCATTTTAAGTTACTAATCTTGTACAACAGTTATTGTTTATCTCTTCTGTGCAAACAAGTTTCACGCAGTTGTCCATAATAATGTCAGTCTTAATATGACTAGATTAAACAGGGGTCAGGAAGGAAAAAATAGCAAAGTGCCTTTTAGGGTAGACTGATGCAGCGTTCACAAACGCTGACTGCTTTTAAGTCTTCTGTATCTGTCTAGAGAAACAGGGACTACAAAAGTAATACCTCTAATATTACAGTATTTGGCAGTATGTATCACCTTTCTTTGCAGAAGGTTATACAGAGCACGGCATGATGCAGTTCAACTTCCAATGTGCCTATCTGCAGGCTTAAAACATACAGCGACTTACGTTCCTCTTTTCAGTGCCAGCACTTAGTTGAGAACAAATATATTCCTACCTCAGCAGACTCAGTAATAAAAAAGAAATCACTGTCCTGTCTGTTGGCATAAACATACGGCTTGACCCTGCTACTGCTAACATTGGTCTTCACCCCATAAAGGTCTTCTCGAGCGAGTTCCTCATCTCATCCTCATCCATCATCGAGTCCCATAAGGTCAAACAAGACCCTTTTCCCAAAGAAGCCTTTGCAAGATGAGTCCTGTGCTGTCATGTTAAGAGAAAAGTAACTTAACTGGAGCATGTACTAATTTTCATTAACACAGTACAGTCCTCATCTGATAATCGGGGGTGGGGGGGGGTTCCTCTTTTCCTCTCCCTCTTTCTTTTCTACTGGTTTCAGGTTTTTTCCTTCTTCTTTCTTTCTACCCTTCTCTTTTCAGTGCCAGCACTTAGTTGAGAACAAATATATTCCTACCTCAGCAGACTCAGTAATAAAAAAGAAATCACTGTCCTGTCTGTTGGCATAAACATACGGCTTGACCCTGCTACTGCTAACATTGGTCTTCACCCCATAAAGGTCTTCTCGAGCGAGTTCCTCATCTCATCCTCATCCATCATCGAGTCCCATAAGGTCAAACAAGACCCTTTTCCCAAAGAAGCCTTTGCAAGATGAGTCCTGTGCTGTCATGTTAAGAGAAAAGTAACTTAACTGGAGCATGTACTAATTTTCATTAACACAGTACAGTCCTCATCTGATAATCGGGGGTGGGGGGGGGTGGGTTCCTCTCTCTCCCTCTTTCTTTTCTACTGGTTTCAGGTTTTTTCCTTCTTCTTTCTTTCTACCCTTCCCTTTTGCCTTGCTTTCCTTCCCCTTTTGCATCTCATTTTTCTCCATCCCACTTTTCCCTTTTAACAACCCTCCTCCCTCCATCCTGTTTTTCCTTCACTTTGCCCTCCCCCAGTCCTTTGGAGGACTGCACCTGTGTTTTTGTAACAGTCCCACCAGAAGCAGCTGAATGCAGGTGATAAGAAAACCGATAAAAATCACTTGAGCCTTAAGGGCTATGTTTCCCCTAGCCTGCACAAAGGGGAATGGTAGATGTGGGCTAAGGAGACGGGGATTAAATGAGTCAAAACTTGCAGAATTCCCACACAGGGGATTTAAATTTCTGTAGTTCCCATTAACTAGTGCACACCACCATTAAACTGCTTGTTCTGGTTATTATTTACGAAGGTAAAAAATGAGCAGTGTCACATGGTAAACACGCCTGAAAGACTAAAAGAAGAATAAAAAGTCAATAAAAGTGTGTGCACGTCAGACATTATGCTCAGACCAGAACACACCCTCCCATTTGATATTCAGAATGCACCAGGCCTACTCTTGTCATTTCCATTACGGGAGCAAATACTTGCCTGTGAAACCTACAGGAGTTTTTAATCATCTTTTGAAATCTGGGCCCTAAGAAATTACCTCATTATTCCCCCTCTTCAAAACAGTCCCTTCGTTGTACTCATTTTGGACGCCTTGCCAGGTAGGTCAGCCCCCACCAAGAGCCTGGTCCCATCCTTACGCCAAAACGTACTCCCTAGGCCTGCTGGCCCATTTAGTGCTGGCTTGCAAAATTTCTCTGTGCACTGTGTGCACTTAGGAAGCCAGCGACCGCAGTACTTGATTTGGGACTCACACAGACAGCTGCCATGTCTTCAGGTTAAGTGTAAAGGGATTACATTAGATCTGGTAAATATAATTTCTTTCCAGGATTTGAGAAAAGATTTTTCTTATCCCAATAATTCCTGCTAATCTAACTTAAGGGTCCTAGAAACATAAAGCTGAATCTCTACTTTTATACTGAGGGTATCCAGAGCTCATTGCAGATTTTACCCAAACTCACAGATCCTTGGTTTGCCCTATCAGCTCAAGGAAAACTGCATCCACAGACCTTCCGGAATTTTAAGAGGAGCCGGAGGCAATTTCCAGCTGGGTGTGCGCTGCTATTCATCCTGCAATCCACTAGTGCTCTCTCCTAGTAAGGAGAGCTGGACCTTCAAGCAAGATACCTGCATGCCCCGAGACAGCAAGGCCAGGCAATTCTCCAGCATCACGTTGATAAAATTAGGGAAATGGGCTCAAGGGAAATGGGCTTCTGCAATCAAATCCCTCTGCAGACAAGTTCAATTCACTTAGCTTTTCTATGTCCCTTCTGTAGAGATACAACTAATGCTTAGCTCTTCGAAAGACTTACAAGTGTTTAATTATCAAATATTAGATGGCCTTGCATGTATCTGTTAGCTGACTGCCACCCATGGAAGGGGCTTGACATTTACTCGCTAGCTAACTACACACAGAGATTTTGGAAGCTACTACCCGTAGAGAAAGTTTTGTTACATTCTGTGCTGGTAACTGATTTCTATGCAACTCTTGCTCGGTGAAGTATTTCATACTTCAAAATGTAATTCAAAATGAAAAGCATGGCATGCACAGATTTCCACTGGTCTCAAGCTGTACTAGCAAACGTGTTGGTAGAATCTGAGCTGGTAGCAAGCTTCAAGCGGTTCGTAAGGCAATTCACTGCAGTAAAGTGTCATTTTCCACATTCCCAGTTGTAGTAACAAGAGTGCCGGGATTCAGAAGACTAAATAGCCTCCTTTGTTTATTATATAATCTGCAAAACCGTAAGCAGAGAGCAACAAGGAAAGCGCAGATCCTTCCTCTGAGCACTCTGACATGCCCCCTCTCCGAAAGAAGTCTCTCTTCAGGCTCATCACTTTAGTACTCAGCCTTTCGCTTTGGCAACTTCTTTTCAAATTGCAAAGACCCCTATTTATTATGCCTGTACGTACAATTATCTGCATCTACACGTATGTATGTGCTTTGCTGGCTGCCCACATTCAGGCCCATCTGTTAGGCTGGCACTCTGCCCACTGAGAAGTTGGTCGGTCCATTTCACTAAAGCGTAACTGTCAAGCCGTGATGGGCTTTGGTGGGCAGCCAAGAGCCCTTCTTTCTCCAGGGAGCCAAGCCTCCCAGCGCAGCTCAAGTTTGTGTTGCACACCACATGACCACGCTCATTGACACGCATGCCAAAGCAAAGAAGATTTCAAAGAGGAAAGAAAAGAGGAGAGCTGGCTGGTACTTCAGACTGTGATCAAGACCTACTTTGTGGGGTGATTACCGTGGACAATGCTGCTGCGGCTAAGCACAGGCCAACCACCATTTAACTTTAACTCTGGCACCGATCAAGTACAACAGGGCAATTGTGAGAAAACTCAATAGATGTAAATAGCCACTATACGGGGCAATTCTGCGAGGCATAAGGGCATATACAAGTGGCCTACAAAAGGCAGCTCCTTTCACACGTGTGCAGACTTGGTGAGTAACTGTAGTTGCCCAGGAACCAGGGGTCAAGATCAGAATAATGTGCATCAGATCTTCAATTCAGCTCAGATCTTTCCAGGAAGATCATACCACCGTCTTGGGCACACTGCTCCCTCTTACATTTCTGATTAAAGCTGATCTTTACTTTTCTACTTGCACTGTTTCATCTTTATCACTTGAAGACAGAGGTAGGTCATGGTTTAGTTTTGGGTTTCAACCTGTTAATGGTAATAATTACATTCCAGAAAATATTGCATTATCTTCTACTTTTCTTTGCTTCCAGTCACCTGTGGACTCAGCCACTTGGAGGCTGCTTTGGGACCACTCGACGTGGCTCTTCCTCCTGGATGGAAGCAGCTCACCCATCCTGCCTGGTGCCAAGCGTGGTGCAAACACAGTTCCACCTTCCTGCACAAACCAAGATGAACAGTTCAATGTGGTCTCACTGTTCAATGGATCTATTCACCCGTAAGTATGACAAGTAAATTCTGGCACTAAACCAGCAGCTCCTCTGTTCCCCAGGAAGGCCCAAGGGCAAAACTGTATCAGGCTTTTATTTAAACCAACATGGTCAGACTTCACTATAGAGGAGTTTTACCAGTTAAACGAGCCTCCACTCACACCCGCTGTGTGAGGAGTCGGCTATCAGAAGGAAGTTCTGGCTGAACTTTTGAAAAGGTGCAGATAACGCTGAAAGACTTCCTTTCCCTTGTTGGTTTTCATCATGTCAGAAAAATCTTACGTTATGATTCTTACATCACAAAACAGTTTATAGAAGTCGCTGTCACATCACATTTTAATTGCTGTTAGCTCTTCAGACAACAAAGCCCAGGCAGAGCTTGTCAGCGCCAAGAGAAAAGAAAATCAAGTGTGCTTCTGAAGTTTGAATTTCATTTTAAGCAAAATAAGCAGAGGCATCCAGACCACTACATGAGGAAATTCCACATGAATCTGCTACTTCATTTTTGTAGATCTCCACCCCTGGCCCTTCTGACATCTCTTCCAGCTAAGAACATTAAAAAAGCCCAAATCATTTGAGATATTGCATTGCTTCTTGGCACCAATCTGGTAGAGGATTTAACTGAAAAGAGCCTTTATTTTTGTACTTTGTACATTATAGGATGGAATTCTGTTAAGTTGTAATCTCTTTTGAACAATTATAAAAATCTCTGTATTTCCCTTTACAGGTTGTTCTGGTTATACAGAGCATCCTTATACAAATGCAGCCTCTGTACAATAAAAAATACAGCTCAAGATTTCCTTCTGGGTCCTTGTGGCATATGCACAGGTATGTGAACTGTCAGTGGTACTTCTCACTTAATCAGTATAAATATAGTGGTTACAGGAGGAGAAGATGACATCACACCTTTAATGGTAAAGGTTTTGCTTATACAGGAACAGCATAAAATAATTACACTCCCTAGCAGCAGTTGTTGATATGTAGTATAGTCCTGATCTTTTTCTCTCTTCACTGTGAGGAAGAAAATACAGCGGGACTCATTTATGTCATCATAAATGAGAGAAGGATTTAGCCCCATGCATTTTGGTCCTAGCTATCTTAAGTAGGAGGGCAAAACCCTGGCTCTACTGAAGTCAATAGCAAAATGCTGTTGATTTCCAGGGGACATGATACCACCTCGCGACTCCATGGTGTTCCAAGTCTATGGTAACTAAATCCAAACAAGAGGTATTTGACGGCTTTTCTTAGATCTCCATCTCTCTAGAGTTGAGATGGGTTTCTCTGGAGATTTCCAGTTCTGGTATCACTTTCTTCATCAGTGCAACTAGTCTCAGGTTTGTTGATCTCCACACCAGGACACAAAGACCACTGAAATTTCCAAGTTCTTGCAAGTGGCTTGGCATGTTGTCTCAGTTGCTGAGACTCCTAAACCCTCCCTGCATTGATTTCTCCACATGTGACATTCTAGATATCTATACATCTAGAGAATACAATAGGTGTATCTAACTTAAAAACAAATAAAACATTTACGCTTTAATTGGAATTGGTATGATTTAGACCTAAATTGGCACATCTTTCCTGCATGTTTTCCAATGTGTCTTCATTGTAAGTTTCCCAATTTAAGGCAATGTGAGAAGACAGCAGCTTTTTTTGCAAGACCATCAACACACACACCCCCCACCCCAAAACCAGTGCTAATGTCCATGGTGATCACAAAATGGTGACTAGTTACATTCACGAGATTTAAAAATACACAGATCAATAATGTTCTGCTACGACTTTCAAATAAAAATTTCATGTATTTTTTTCCAAACACAGTCCCTCTAGTAGCTTTTGTAATCAAGTAGGAGAGGGAGCCGTCGCATTACACTCTTCCAGGCCATTCCGACTGCCCCACACACAGTTGCTCCCCTGTCCCCCCACCCCCTATTTTCAGCAAAAGTATCATTCTTGTGCTGTTTGTGTAAGTGGACAGAATTTCGAGCATCTGCTCCCAAATGATTATAAATCAAGGAACTTTCATGCTCCGTTACCTTGCGAAGATGGTGTTATTAATGATCGCTATTCAAGGAAGTTCAGAATAAGTGTCTAAGTGAAGACATCTCGGATGTAAGGCTTTGTTTTGTTTCTGAAAACAGCTGAGTGAGCAGTCTTCGCTGTCACTGTTTAACATATTTCTGAGGCTACCACCTCAAAGAAATTTCAATTATTTTCATTAGCTTAGCAATAACATCAGCTTCCTCTGGAATCAGAAACAATACTGTCATTCCACAGCAACACCCATAGAAGTCATTTAGCTTAGACAAATACCGGGGCCTATGAAGATGCAACACTGCTCTTACTCCTCCACTCTTTATCTGGTTTCAGAAGTCTGAAAAAGCTGGCGCAAATCTACAACGCAGAAAGTGAAAATGTAAGCATTAGGTCATACTACTATTGGATTTGAAACAATGTAAGAAATGAATACGTATGGCCTGGCAGACCCGATTTGCTCGGCAAGTTAATACACCGTGATTTCCCACGTGATCCTTTCGTTTCAATAGAAGCAGGACCAACTCTGCAAAGAAAAGGCATCCCAGAGTCAGAGGACTGACCAAGTGAGCTTTTCGCCTGCTAATTACTTGCCTAGGTGCACAATGAATGCAACACACCCGTGCGTGAATACCACATAATACCAAATTTAAAGATAAGAGGTCTGACTCATCACTCCATTGCACCAGTTTTGTGCCTACAGGGCTCCATGTTCTTCCATGGTGACTCAGTCCCAAGACTCCCCTCTCTCCAGGAAAAACATGACAAGTCATGCAGTACATGTCAGGCTCACCCATCAACTATAATCCCCATTTGCATGGCAAAACTAACTGGAATGTAACATTCCATACCACTTACATTTTGCTGTTATGCCTAGAGATAAGACCATATATAATTAATGTAAAGAGCCGCAGTTTAAAACACAGTCATTAGAATTAACCCTGTGACACCTAGCAACACACTTAAGGAGCCCTGTTTAAGAAAACAGTCCTTGCCAAACGTTAATAGTGTGGATATGTGCACGCTAAGATTAACAGCACAGAATTAAGGAAAAGCAGATTAGTCACTGGAACAAAAAGTTTCTCTAGAGCAGTTCTCATTCCAAGATTGCTGCGTTCACTTTCCTAACCCAAAGCTGCTGAAACAGAAGAAACTTTTTGGACAACCGTAAGATAGGCATTGACTATTTCTTCTGAAAGGACATTCTGTGTTTATGACAGCTATTTTTGGCTTTCAGCTATACAAGTATAAAACACCATGAGGCCAGTTTTCTTGTCACAGTTTCCTATCACTATATATTCATTGATTTCAGTACAATTATATCTGATTATTTGCCTGGCATGGAAGTTAGACAGATCGGTGCTGACCCTTATAGGCAATTCTGAATAGACTTACGCTGGGCAAAATGGATAGGAGGAGATAATCTGTTCTACAGTCTCTGACAGCGTACAACCGTAGAAATCAAGGAAATCATTAATAAAGGACTAAACCTTCAAAAGCCAAACAAAGCAAAAAAACCCCATCCTTCACCTTCCTCTAAACCTTAATAGATTGCTATCCAGCACCTTACCGTAATGTACTTTGTGCTTTTTTCTGTTTTTTAGTTGTGGGATCAGTAGGTTACCGGAGCATGCAGAGATCACAGACACACGTTTGTTTTCAGGATTGGGTCCTGAGGTACTTCCCAGAGAGAGCTGAATCTACCGTGGTCGAGCCTGCACAGTTTAGCCATCCTGGGCATCGGTGTACACAACCAGTAACACACCGAAAACTGCTTGTGGAAATGATTACACGCCATTGGGGAGCCACATATACTGAGTATTACATGCATGAATTATCCACTTGCCTGTGAACACAGTGTGCACACATATGTAATTTTGTATTTACTACTACCACTGCAAGACCATAGCACCTCATTCTGATTACAGTTATATCTCATTGAGAGGTCGAGTCAGGAGCTGGTATTATACATGTGACTTTTTATAGGAAGGAAAGATTTGTTTTTAGGCATTCAGTTCTTTGAATTTTAACTTTGTCTTGTGATAAAGAAAAAATAAAATCCACATAAAACCACAAAAACGTTTAGTGCATTAAATACCGACTTTGAATAAATACAGGAACTTGACTGGTGACTGCAACAGGAGGGTGAAACCCAAAAATGTGTCAGTAGGATCATTCTCTTTTGAGGAACAATATAAAGACATGAACTTAAAATAGACGTAGCATTGGCTTTTATCTCATGCTCACTTACCCTTTGACAGCCAGAAACCAGCATGACTTAAAGATTTAGCACTCGCTACTCCCTGGTTGCCATCATTTTATTAGTGAATAGGTGTCCAGTCATGTGTGTGTCTCACCATTCATAGGTGTGTCTCTACAACCTGGTGTTCAGATAAAAGTTATGGAAACAGCTCCATAGCTATGATAGGGTTAAACCACAGAATCCGTGCCTTTACCCCCCATTATTATTAACTACTTCTATATCCCAACAACAAGGGGAAGAGCAGAGGTACAGCGTTCAGAAGTGAACAGTAAGTTACAAAACTTCAGACACGACCCAATATATTGAAAGTCTACAAGCACCAAGTTTGTGATACTGCTTCTTACTTGGTGAACCTCTCATTTTAACATCTCCTGGGTCACCAGTAACTATCAACAATTATCAGACAACATTGATTCCCACCAATGTTTAAAGTACTACCTAAAACATCACCCACGCTGGGAAGCGGATCCAGTGAATAAGTACCAGATTCAGCTGACCACCGCAGTCACCAGCAGTATTTAATTTTAGGTGGTAGCTACTCTTCAGCACGGGAGTGTAGTACAAGCTAGTTTGGCTGCAACGACTAAGATTTTCACCGCCAATTACCAAAGTTTGCCAACGAGTCGGTGAACGCACAGGTAAAGGCAGTGCTGCTGCGTTACGGGGTGCCGTCCTTTCGTCCCTTTTACCTGAGCTGACTGTAAGACGTGACAGCAGCCGGGCAGGGACAGCCGGAAGCCCAGCGGGTCCCCTCTCCGTGCCGAGGGACCCAAGGACCTGCCGCATGGAGCGGCTGGGTGGGTCACTGGGAGATAGCCCGGCCGTGCCGCATGCCCGTGCGCGCTCTCACACACACTCACACACACACCTGCCAGGGCCGGCAGCGCCTCAGCAGGCAGCGCGAACCCGCCCTGAGGACAAGCGGGAGCGCGGTACGACCCCACCGGG
>NW_008796043.1:1440229-1473442 GCF_000699145.1 Aptenodytes forsteri
TGCGTTCGGGCTGGGCAGCCGCCGAGAGAAAGCATCCTAAACGCGGGTGGTGCTCTCCCGGGCCCTGTTTCCGTACGCCAGGGGAGCCCTGCGCGCTCGGTCCCCGGCGCCCAAGCTGCCGGACGCGGAGCAGACGGCAACTTTCGCAGCATCGCATACAGCGCGGTGACGTGTTGGGGAAAGAACGTTTTATTTAAGCCACGGTTAAAGCCGTTGCTCTGGGTTTGGATTCTGCAGGTGTAAGTGGCTCTGTACATGCTCGGCTTTAATAGGTCTCGCTGCTGAAGAGCAGAGGTTAGCGTGTGGGTGTGCAAGGAGCCTTCCGTGCGCCATAGGTAGCCCGGCTATAGAGAGCGATGAACAGCAACCGCTGGTCCTGCGGTTCTAAAAATTAACACGTTTAGGCTTGGTGAAGGAATCGAATTGTCTCTAGTGCTGAAGTTCTGTGACCCGCTTACTTCCCAGCTCTGGTCAGGTAAACCATAGGGATTAACCACGTGGGCTTAACGCACAGGTACCTGAGAAGAAAATTCAGCACCTCTCTGAGAAGGAGCCTCGCGTTTCCCTTTCGTCCGTCATGTATGACCTGAAAATAAGACACAGCCATCTGCATTAGAAATGCAATGTGCAGTCTTTAAAACAACGAAATTTGGAAGTTGGATGGGTTTTTTTCCCTTCAGCTTTCACAGATTTTCCCATCCACTTATTAAAACAATTAACAATATGTATAACTTTTTAGCTACTTAACCTTGAGCTCAGATAATGCTTAAGGGTCTGGATCCTGCCCATCGCATGGTGTCAGGAGGGCTGAAGGCTTTTGGGGTGCTGCTACATTGGTCCTGTGTCGAGACTGCTGCTTTGACTAATCTGAAAACAACATGAGGAGACCTTAGCTGTGACTGGAGTGGGACTGCTGCTTTGACTAATCTGAAAACATGAGGAGACCTTAGCTGTGACTGGAGAAAAGGAGCGGAAAAGTGAAAAGGGGGAAGGTTTGATCATGCTGGAGGCTCAAATGTGCCTTGTTAGATAGCTAGGGCATTACACTACCCAACTGCATGCAAATATTTAAGAATTTAATCATCATCATCAAAAAAGCAGTCTGAGGGGTTGAGCACAGGGGAAAGGCGTTGCAGAGACAGTGCTGGATTCTCACACCGATGCCCTGTTACACCATTTTGCAGTTACTGGCCTCCTCACACTGCTGAAGCAGTGGGAAAGAGAGGTGAGAAGAGGATGAGAATGCGATTCAGGCGTAGTAGGTACCACAGAGAATGGACCGATGGTACCCTCTGGCTCAGTAAGACACACAGGGAACGTGGGAGGGGTGGAGTGCATAAGAGGTGACACAACAGCTGAAGTAAGGTGTGAAGTCGTGGAGGACACGGAGGTTGAAATGGGAGCTTGAAATGAGGCGCGGTAGGTGATGGAGAGCCAGCAGGGGAAGTCCATGTATCTGCAGATGATATCAGTTATGGAAGTTGGTATTACCAGCGTATAGTAGAAAAACACGGGGAAAAGGCAGCGTCACAGAGGATGAAATGAGTGAGCATGCAACAAGGGATTCTGTCACCGTAATGAAGAGGTAAGGGAAGACTTGCGTTTCAACAGGGACGTTTAAGTGACAGTAACCTTACTGAAAGTGAAGTGACACATAAAGGAGATCAGACCACAGGAGAACCTGTCCTTAAAATCTCTGTTTCCAGCTCACAAGAGAATATACCAGGAGACCTTGATGCTCAGTAGAGATCCAGTTAAGATGTTAATGGGGCTGAGGATGTTCATAGCTCTCTAGGCTGCTAACCGGGAGGGCTGCTATAAATTATAGCTTCTGAGGCTTTGTCAGGGAGCGTTGCTTCATTTCTTGAAATTATGGGATAAATTCATCACTGTTTTAACATGGCACTAAATTATTTGCACTTATAGGCAGTTTCACCATGAGAAGTCATAATCTTTCATTCTCTAGAACGTGCCCTTCCAAGGCTAAGTAGCCAAAGGACTGCCCTCTCTATGGGTCACAGACCTGGCCATGACGGTCTTTGCATGACAGGAGAGGTAATGTGTTCAAGGGGGATTGAGACTAGAGTTAGCAGGCTGCTTTTCCACAAACTATCATCACATGGAAGCTGGCAGAATTCCCATAGAAAAGTGCTTTGATTCCTGGCGGAGCACCACAGGAACAGGATGTCAGGGCTTCATGCTGCTCTAGGTCTTGTTAGCGGTCTTGGGACAGACAAGTGTGCCCGCCTGACTGAGCTGCTGCCGCATCAGGAAGGTTATTTTGTTTAGGGTACACCATACATCAGTGTATCCTAAGTGCAGTTTTCCTCAAATGTCCAGTTTGCAGGAAAACAATGTGTTTGTTGGGTTTGTTTTAAATGGATGAAAACTAAATTAAAACCAAAAGTGGAAGCCTCTGCTAGGTGAAAAGCCGGCTTTTTGGCCAGTCTCATGGAGATGCTGATGGTACAAATTCAAATGCGGAGTTGTAACGGGGCAGTCTGAGTGTTGCCTGCGACTGTGAGATACATTTCAAGCATCTGTTCCTTGCAGGAGAGGCATTAGCCTGTGTCTGCTGGAGCAGGCTTCTTTCTGCAGTCAAACACCTGAAAACTCTTGTCCCCTCATTAATTCTAGTACCCGCAAAGCAACACACTCCATTTGCTGATCCTTTATACGGATCCTGGGGAGCAGTTCCTCCAGAAGCTGCTTCTTCATGCCTCTTTATGTGCATGCATTTGGATTATCTCACAAGATAGAAAATACTCTGAAGTTTGTTAGCTTCACCTGGGCGTGTCATCAACACTAGTCAAGTGCAAACATTAATCAAATTAAAGGTTCATCCCAGCCAGGTGTAAGGTCAACCTCCTAATTACAAGGCTGGAAAATGAGAATGACCGGGGGTCATTTAAACTTAAAATGTGATTTTAGGGCAAACTTAACAACGGGTTCTTCCTTAGCTGCCCTATTATCTTTCACCTTGAGTTTTTAAGATGTCTCATCCATAAAAGAGTCTAATTTGCACCTATACTGTGTGGCTTGGCTTGTTCCCTTCCAGCACAAGGGAAGTGTCTCAGGTGTGGCCAGCTGTGGTTTTGTTTGAAGTTCAAAGTAGTTCCTGCACTCCTGACCCTTCTTTCTGTCGCACCTTCTAAGCAAGCTGTCCTATCACATGTTGACCAGCTCTTCTTTCCAGCCAGCAGTTCATGAAGCAGTTTACAAACCCTTTACTGACTTTCCTACATTTTACATCTAATAACATTAAAAACTATGAGCTCTATAACAGTCCTCTCAAGTTTTCCATATGTAGCCGATTTCCTCTTGGGTAACATAAATGGCTAACAATGAAGATGGCAGACATGATAATGACACATTTTGACCAAGCAGCCCTCCCACCATTTGGTGTCAGCTTCTGAGGTTCCTAATTTGACATCCCCCCCCATTGCTGAAGAATGAGAGAAGATCACACCTCCTACATCTAAGAGAGTGTGAGGAGAGCAGGAATCACACTAGACAGTGCTGATCTTAATGTCACCGTTAACAAATCTAATCTTTCCCTAGTTCATCTATCACTGTGCCAACTAGGCATCATTTTGTATGATTAAGTGCCTGTGAAATCAAGTAATAAACTGAATTTGTTCCATTTGGGTACGTTATCCAAACTGGACTTTTGGATGCATCATCATTACTATGATCTTTAACTTGTCAGAAATACCAGAATACAGGTAATAACAGTAAAAATACTGACACTGTATGTTGGTGGCTTGCTTGACTCATTACAGGACAGAGAATAAAGTCCGTACTTCACTCTGGAAAAATGCAGCGCTTGACACTGAGATGTCACAGAAAGAAATAGGATTTCTGCTATATAGAAATAAAAGATTTTAGTGGGTAATGTGCTGGCAGAGAACTACAAAACACTTTGTACACTGTTATTAATTTTTTCATTAATAATTTTATTTATTCGTTCCTTAGGGGAAGGAAACGATGTCGACTGTTTAGCACCAGATTACATTTGTAACTCTGAGCTTTCTTAATGACCTGGAAGTTAGAATTGTGATTAAGTAAGTCTGTTACTAAATTAGTAGCTTTGTGGTAGCTATGCAAGTTTTATTGACAATATGATGGCAGTCCCTGAGAGGTCACACTGTACCAGAAATGCATTGCAACAGACATTTATTTGCTTGCAAAATGAGGGGACTATTCACATCTGACACTTCTAAAGCACCTTCTGAGAGTATCGCTTATCCTACTCTGAGAGGAGTTTAAAACCTTTTTAGCGGCAAGTGTTACTAGCCATAACTTGTAATTGGTGAAACCAGGAGACGTCTGCCTTCTCTCGGTTTAATGCTGCCATTGTGTGACTGCTTCTCAGCTGAGCGCCAATGGGCTCCCACCCTCACCATACGAGTCCAGCCTGCCTACCAGAGAAAATAATGGGCTTGAAGGGAATCTGAGAGGAGCACAACTGTTTCAGAGAAAAAGACGGACAAATACATACCACGGGAGGCTGTGAAGAAGCAGAGTGATTTTTCCACTTACGATATTCTTTCAAACAATCAGATTTCAGGTTGTCTGAGAGGATGAAACTATAAAGGTCACCAGTTACAATAGTAAAAGATTTAATTCTCTTTTAGCTTTTATCTTCAATAAATAATACAGTCTAGCAGTGGCAGTCATCTTTTGAGAGAGTGAAAAGATAGTGCTACAAAATTATTGTCAGCTGATATATGCAAGTTTATGACTTATTTGCATTAATGTAGTGTATGGTGTATTACTGTGCTGTTGTGCTCTACATCTTGCAAATGCAAAAACTTTAAAGAGTTTGGAAGCTGGATATTGTAATGATACTTTGGAGCAAATAGGGCTTTACAGAGACTTTAATTTCATTAGCACATTGCTGCGGTCCTGTGCCAAACAGCTAAATAGTATGCGGCATTTGAAAATGGAAAGTGAAGTTAAACATGTGTATCATCAAGACCTCTATACATACTGAGGGAAGTCAGTGGTTCATCTGTGGAGATAAGGTGATGCTACTGCAAGAATGTGGGATGGGGATTTGGCAACCCGGTTTCACTTCCTAACCCAGCCTGAGCTGAGTGTTACCCTTGGCACAGCCCTTTCCTTTCTGTTCCTCCACCTGCAAAAGGAAAGGGTGGGGTCCCTTGTAAATGCTTTAAGATCTGCAAAGGAAAAATGGGAGCTATCCTTATGGTAACTAGGTGTATCCATACCCACCATCTAAAATAGTTACAAGGAAAGTTCTTTATGGAAGCAGACACTTGAAACAACGGTGGCCCGCGCTTCAAACACGGGCACGTGCAGGATGTGAATATGAAGCTGTACGATCTTGAGCAGATAACATGTCCATGAATTAATCTGCTTGGCTCTAAAGAAGCCAAAGCTGCTTTGTCAGTTGTGTACATGCTGTGTTGCGTGACAGGGAGCTACTGTGTCGCTGCACAGCCTCCCTTCCGTCCTTGTGACTGCAGCGAGCCCTGGCACCATAGAGATACCCTACTGCACTGCCGGGTTCACCTTGTAAAGTAAACACTGGGATCACACGAAAGCAACTGTACAGAAAAGAATACAGGGACAAAGGGTGCCTGAATAGGAAGGATGCAGAAAGGCACAAAATGAGTCACACGGGACAAATTGTAATGACAAGTTTGAAAGGATGTTAGAAATGGGGGAAGGCTGAAGGAAGGTCTGCTGCTCAGTGGGGAATGAGAAGAAAAGCTGGTGACACCAAGATTGACATATTCAATGTTTTTTAGTCACAAACAAGGTGCTGGTACCCAGAAACTTAGCTTGCTTCATTTTAACAGGTCTATAGAAAAGTCCAAAATCAAGGACAGAATACATTTTAAACATTTAAGAAATGTAGATACATTGAAATCAGTCAGGCCTGCTGAACTCTATGCTGGCAAATTTAACGCACTGGTGCAGTCTCAGAAGCGCTAACAATAATCTTTGACAGCTGCTAGAATAAAAATCCCAGTGGAAAAACATAGTACCTGTCATTAAAAAGGAGAAAATTAAGAAAATAGGGACTTTCATGGGAGTCAGGCTAAGACTGTCACTGAGAAATGTTTTAAAACAAATACAGTTTGTTCCTAAACATGTAGAATACAGTCAGGCAACAAACACTTTTGAAGAACAAATCCTGTTAAATGGATCTAATCTCTTCTTTAGGACAAACAGCCTAGTGCCATAAGCACCTACCCCTATTGCTGCTGGTGACATGATGTCTCTGGGAAGCATGCAGGAGGTGCCTTGCTTTCCCTTTCTGGTATGGAGACTTTGTACCCACAAAACACTTCATGTCTGCAGAAGTCCATCCCTTTCTGTGGGTGCTCAATTTACTGGGCAAGTGCTACGAAGATCCTGTGTACAGGTGAATCCCTCCCTACCCTCTGACCGCGTCTCGGGGAAGGTGGTCAGCTGAAGCCCTGCTGCTGTCTTGTTAGGGCAAGGTAATTTGCTGCCTACATGGGGTAAGGCAGATGCCTGGCAGCTGGGTATGGGCTACACGAGCTACCTTGGAGGATACAGTCCATAAGCTGTGTACATTGGGCACCCCTGACCTAGTTGGTATATGGTAAGCATCAGATGCGAGTACGGCTTTTAAAAGCTTTTGATGTAGTCCCACGTGATGTTGTTATGTGCTGAACTAAAAAAAAAAAATGAGGCCAGGCTAAAATCACTCTGCAGTCTGGTAGGTGCACAAGTGGGTGAAATACCACTTGTCCAGAGTAATTATCAATGATTCACTGTCAAACCAGGGGAACATTGTAAGTGAGGTCCCACAAGGATCTGTCTGGGGTCAGTTTTACTCAATGCTTTCATTAATGACTTGGACGAGAGTAATGATTTAGGGGGTAAATATAGGGAGTAAAATTTGTGGATGACATCAAGATGGAAGGGTTTGTGAGCACTTTGGCAAACAGGATTAGAATTTAAAATAATCTTGCTACACCGGTGAAATGTTTTGAAATCAATAAGATCAAATTTAATAAAGAATGCAAAGGACTCCTCTTAGGGGGGGGAGAAGTCAAATGCAGAGGTGCAAAGTGGAGAATAGCTGGCTAGGCAGTGGTACTGGAGGGAAGGCTCTGGGTCCTACAGTCAATCATGAACTGAGGATGAGTCAACAGTATAATGCTGCTGAAAAAACATTCACCCCTGCAACGACTTTACTGTCCCATAAGCTGAACAAATGTAATTCTGGTGAATATAAGGATAATTACTCTGCACTTCTCAGCACTAATTACTAGGGTTATGTGCCCAGTTTGGAATACTATAAGAAAAAAATAAAGCAAGAATGACTAGAGAAGAGGAAAAGGAGTGATGAACTTTATTTAATCTAGAAAAAAAGGAAATTGAGTGATGACCTGGTAGCATTCTTCACCTGTGTAAAAGACTTGCAGAGAAAATCAAGTCTTCTCCATGCCAACAAAAAGTAAGATGAGAATTGATTTGCAGCAAGAGAGATATATGTTAGATCATCATTTTCTCAGTGTATCTCTGCATTTGAAGAGGTTTCTTAAAGAATTCCCATCATCAAAGTTTTAGAAGAACAAGACAGACAAATGTCTTTCAGGAATATGCTACACAGAGTTGATTCTTTCTCAAAGGAGATAGGACCTTCATGTTTCTTCCAACCTTATGTATCTGTGATTTTTGTCTAACAGCTTAAATCACAAGGGATAACATAATTCTTAATAATCTAATTCTGCAATTCAGTATTAAAGTGTGTAGTCAATACCAGTCAATTAATTCTGAGCTGCTACAAGACAGTGGTGTACAGAACCAAAAAGCTAATATACCATAATATTTTGTTATGGCATCGTTTCTTCTACTGAAGGGCTCAGTCTTAAGAATCTGCACAAATACCTTTGTACAATTATGTTACCTTTACTCAGGCAAAAAAAGCTACTCAGGTCTGTATAAAATTGAAGGATTGCACTTCTTTATGTATTACTGGTGTGCACAGCGCAAAAACATTTATCAACCTGGTGATATATGGTATTGGGGTTTTTTTACTGGTATTCGTGGACTAAGTCCATCTAAAACTAAATCTTGATCCAATTCCATGTGTGAAAAGAAATACTACGAACGCTTGCTTTTGCACTTGTGTTATTCATGCTGGCTGCTGCCGTGCAGAACAGCACTGTGCCGACTGCGCGCAAGAAGGGCAGGCCGGGTGGGCAGCTCACCCTGGTCTGCACAGCTCTGCTGGGTACAGGACTTGCTCAGGTTGCAGCAGCTGAGGATCTGGCCTGCAGCATCTCTAGAGTACTGTTTTGCAGCTCTGATAATAGCATCATGAAAGGACGCAATTTATTTTTGCCACATACACTCTGTTCTAGCATTTTGCCTCCTTCTCTTTTGTTCCCAGAATCCTTTACTTTAGAGTAGAACAAATGCTGTAAAATCAAGCAAGCTGCAACGAGGTGCTGCTTATTCATTCACTGGTTGGTTTCTCCTTTTTCTATTACCATCTGTTTGGTTTTGGAGACCAGGTAAGTGTATCAAGAGACATTTGAGGTCTCCGGAGACCTCTGCAGAGATTTGAGATTTCCAGTTGGTTATGCAGAGTGTTGGGCTAGGGACAAGTCCAGAGGATCTGCACTGTCAGGTCAGTATGAAGCCTTGTTCTTACCCTAAGTTTAATTTTTACCCTTTCTTCTCTCCTGAGGAAGTTTCAGATGGGAAAGAGCTGGGAGGCTTGCCTGAGGGTAAGTAGAGGGAATGAGAAAGGCTTTAATTTAGGGACAGAAACTGAGAGCTGCAAAATCAATTCTCCTTTGAGGTAGTCTGGGCCATGGCTAGGCGCCTGGCTGAAAGGTCACTCTAGGGTTAGGGTTTTGAGTTCCAGGTTCAGGTAGAGAAAAGCACAGAGCTACCTACCTCTGTGGGGGGAGCTAGGCAGGGGCTGTGACAGTTAGGGTCAGAGTTTGGGTTAGGGTAAGAGAAGAAGAGGAGGAGCAGAGTGATAGTTGAGGTGGGGCTGGCAGGTAGCTACCAAGGGAAGCTGAGGGCTGCAAAAAAAGTTCTTTGCTGAGGAATTTGTTGTCTGGGGCACAGCTAATCCTAACCCTAGAGTGCTCTGGGAGGGCTGGGGTTGGCCTTTGAGAGAGGATGCGTAGCAGAACCCAGCTTCTCGGGACAAAGCTGACCGGGAAGAAGTAGTAACGTGAGGGTGGCTGGAAAGAGCCCAGAGCTCAGGCTTGAGTTTCTCCTAGCCTCATGGAACCGAGGTTGAGGTTGGGGTAAGGTGGCCACAGGGGCTCTGCGAAGAAGGAACGACCAGTCCCTTCTGAGCAGAAGCCTGCAGTTGGCTCCACAGGTTACTCAAAATCCTGCAGAAACCTGGGCTCTGCCCCACACCCTTTCTCTAACCCTGACAACAGAGGCTGGCAGAAAGAGCTATGCGGACGTGAGCGAAAAGGACAGACAAGGTGCTGGCCCTTTTGGAACCCAGGTCTCATCTTAGCTTCCTTTTCTCATGTCTCTCCTCATATCCCCACAGCAAGCCTCCACCCCAATCCGTTCTGCAGCCTGGGGGTGGTACCATGGGGCTACCTTCAATCCTGCCTTTGCCTCTTCAGTCTTCAGCTTCCCTTCCTTCATCTTGACCTTGCTTACTGTAGTCTTGAAAGTCAAGTCTGGCTAAATGTAGGTGGTAAGTGCTGCTGTAGATCTACTTATCCAATCTTCTGACCAACCCTTATGTCCATTACAATCATATAGTACTTAAGAGAAAAGTCATCTGAACTTCGACTCTGAAACTGTAAAAGAAAGAGAACAGCAGTAAGATGTCAGATTCTAGTACCAACATCTGTTTGGCTTTGGAGAGCAGTTGGCTCAGTGACTGAAGAAAGTGGATTTAATTTTATGAAGAGATTGGTTTTGATGGAGACACAGGGGGAAAGACTGGATAGTTATATCTGCTCTGAGACGTGGTTAGAGTATTCCCCATCCAATGCTAGTGCCAGGTGTGCGGTACAAGTAGGTAGTGGAAAGAAGGCTCTATTCTCTCTAACAGATTGCATTAAGATTACAACAGAACAGGGTGAACAGCACAAGGATACATTCAGTATCTCACAAAGTTAAGGTCAGCTGAAGTGCACGGCATTTTATATTTCCTCTTGTGAAAACAGAGACAGAAACAGAAAAATGGAGCTCCAGGTACTAGGTATTGTTAATGTCTGGCAGCAGAAGGAACAAGCACAGAGGTTAACACCTAATCACACAGGAGCTGGTTAGTGTTACTACCCCAGTGAGTATCTCCCCCTGGCCTCTGCAGCTTTGGCTGAGAGCAGTGATCCCGGCCTCTCCTGTTTTATGCTGTGTGACACCGAGTGCACACCTACTTGGCTACAGAAGAGAACCGGTCTTTGGGCTCATCTCAAAGAGCAACTTTTTCATGGATAATACTGTTGACTTTAGTCATAACACTCAGACAAGTAGAGTCTCCATCATGTGGCTGTACATGGAAGAAAAGTAATAGGATTGCTTCACTTCCCTGACTTATTGAGGAAATGGGAAAGCCCTGATTTATTAAAACAAAGTAAGTATTTCTCCAAAATAAAGAACGGCAGAACTTCACTCAGCCAAGCATTTCTCAAGCTACAAGAAGACAAAGAAGTAGGAAGAGACTATGAATCAAATAAATTATTTTTTATATCTCTTCTGTAGCTGTATCTGTGCCTTCCATCTGCAAGACTCTCTTTCCTGTTCAGCTATTCAGTTTGCAGAACAGAAACATTTGAAAAGCTGACTAAATTGAAGAATGTTAGACTTCTGTTTAAAAAATGCCTATAATATCCCCATTTTTTTAATTACCCAGCAACTAGTTCAAATTCTTAGTATACAGTGCATTTATTTTGTTGAACTCTGTATCAGTCCAGTGACAAATTATGGTGAATATCATTCTTCTTTTTTAATTCTGTGGGGAAGAATTTTCCCCAAAGGCAGGTTTTGCTCAAATTATAATTTAGGCCAGAAAGTTGTGTAACATTCAACTGCCAGTACTAGACTACTTTTCTGAGAATTGAACAGAAATGACAAAGTTCAAAATAAAGTCAAATAATAATTACACTTTAAGGAATTAGCGACAACAAATCAAATAGGATATTTGATAGCAGGGGAGCAGGATGAGAAGCAAATGCACAATATGTTTCTTCCTTGATAGCAGCACTTTTTAACCTTTCCTATCTTCTGGCAGGCAGAGAGAAGATCTAAGATTGGTATGAGATGAGAGGCGCCGGTGTACTCTTCTCACACTCTCTCCTTTGTATTTTTTACAGGTCAACATATCTACTTCCATTCCCTTTTTTTCTTTTCCTTTCAAATGGTATTTTTCACTTCAGTGAAATCGCATCTGAAATTTTGGACTTTCACTATCACCCAATGAACCCCCCTCAAAATGTTGCACCTTGAAGCTCTTCATTTACTGCCAACTCTCAACTCCCCCTTGCTAGATTACCCAATTTTCCCAAGTCCTGTGTTCCAAGACCCCTCTATTCTTTCTTTGCTATTCTTGTAGAGTTCATTAGTGGAAAAGTAGGGATAAATATACACGTGACTAGATTGCATCCAGAGCCAGCTTCTCTCTAGAATAACAATAGCCATGTTTATGCAGTGCTGGGGCCAAGCAAACAAACTTCACTAGAACCGAGCTGTGTCTTCTGCAGCCACTCAAGTGTTCGTGCCTCACACTGCCAGCTGCTACGGGGCTCATTGGCTCTGCTGGAGGCCCCTGCAAGGATGGTTGTCCTTGTTCTACAGCTGAGCCAGCTTCATTCATTTGCCCTGCTATGGGAGCTAATACGTTACTCTGGAAAAAGGAGGAATGGGGGAGATGTTGCCTAAACAGCTGAGCTGGACCTGCTATAGTGAAAGTTAGATTTGGAAGCAGCAGTATTATCTCTAGTGTTATCAGCCAAAGGCATAGGGATTGGGGATTCTTCCATTTTCTGAAGTTTCCTAACCCCACAGTACCTGGGTGATGAAGAGTTGGCAGCAGGTAGATGTCAAAGGTTTACGTATAGCATCAGTAGTGCCTAGATTGTTAAAGGTCTTACACTGTGGCAGCCGTGCTGCTGAGATGGTATCATCTGGGTGTTTGTGCAGCAGTGAGATCACTTACAGGAAAATCTTCCCTGGACTTGTTCTAGCACCTGTTCTGGCCACGTAATGGTGTTAAATAATGTCAACAAAAAAATTGGGAAATAGCAATAGTAGAAAGAAAAAACACATATACATGAAAAATTGTCCACCAACCTGTGCATATTTCTGAGACAATAAAAAATACATTTAATTTCAGCCCTCGGGTGTTCACAGGACACTAAATTAGAACCATAATTATTCCACGCATTGTTTACAGTGGACAGAAGTAAAGAAAGAACCCCATTTAGCAGTAAGAGAGCAAGTAGCTGTGAGTAAACTGTGCTGACAACCTTCCAGCTGGATCAGGGTTCATTTTCCTAAACAGTTTTGGGACAGATTAAATAGGCGAGGCTGTGCTCTATGGGGATTACTGCCTCTTGTGTGGAGAAGACACCATGGACACTTAACACCTTGCAACAGGAGAAAGATATCTTCAGATATTGATAAAATTATGTGTTCCCAACCTCCAGATATGTTGGTTCCCCAAGCCATCAGTTCAAACATGATTGGTAACGAGGTTTGTAGCAATGCCATGATATCTGGTGTGTCAGCTAGAAAACAATGTCACCAATGAGATATCTGCTGTTACCAGTCCCAGCGATGATATGAAAGTAAGACCCAGGTTTTTTAGCTAATGGTTAAACCTGTTCACTAAAACTTAAAAACCCCTGATATTTTCACGTCTCACAGAGACATAGCACTTGAGATACCAGACCTGTGGTACACAGTTTTGCTTCTACTGGGAGAACATTATCACCATCAGCAGTGGCCTTATGTTATTTACAAAGACCTGCTTATCTGCAAACTCCTGTATTATTCACACATCCACGGCAGCCAGAGTCAGGTCCAGTGGCAGTGAGTGGGGGAGGACACACATCTTTTATTTCATAGCGGGAGTGTGGACAACCTGCTGCTGGGCAGCCTCCCTGGTGCGTCAGCTGAACTGCTCTGAAGGAGAGAGATTATATGCAACAGGATAAGACTTCACAGTTTATCAGTTTAATATTAAAGCAGATGGATTTTAAAGAATTGGGGACTAATTGTCTTAAGTTGTGGTTCCAAGAGAAATCACGTGAGGCTTTAGGTACCTAGCAATGGGGAATTGAAGTGCCGCAGCTGGATGATGAAAGGCACTGAAGTAGTACAACTCACCTGACTGTTTCAGATTTGTTCTAGAAATTTTGAAGGGATAACTTTGTTTGTGCAGACTGTATGCCAGATCAGGTATTTACTGTCCTCTTAGCACCGGTACTGGATGAGGAATAACTCAGAGAAGCAGTATAAAGCGTCGTCAGCGTGAATCATGTTTTGCGTGCTCCAGCTAACTGGGCAGAAATGTAATTTCCTCCCTGATCCCGATTAGCTTTCTTTTCCCAAGTGCTGTAGTGGTCCAATATTAATAACACAGAACCAGCGCCTTACAGACAGCAAACAGATTGAGTAACCTTAACAAATGAGTACATCATAACCCACCAGAAATCACAACAGAATTTGGGCACAGTAGTTTCAATACTCCGATGTGGTAAAATAAGGCTGCGACTGTTTGTGTCAGCTGATCAATTGACATAAATGATATAAATGATCTCAGCTTCATTTAGCCTTTTCACCGTTACCACTTCTAGAACCCCAGGGATAATTGTATTTCAAGAAAACAAGCAAACTTTTCCAATGTTTGACAAAGTGAGATCTCTTTTGAAAAGACAGTCCTTTTCAAAAGCAATCACAGCTCTAAACATGAGGTGGTGGCTCATAACATTCTTACAAAAAGCCTTTTAAAATTGACTGGCAGACTCAGCCCCACCTCGTTCAATTATAAGAAAGCAAATGGGCTGCAAAGAAAACCTACTTAAAAAGTCTCCCGGCAGGCACTTTGGTTACTACCCAGTGTGAGTTACAAATTAGGTAATAGGAAAAGCAAAGAAATAACAGGCTTTAATAATGTTAGGCCTAAGCTAGTATTAGTCCACTTCTTATTAGAATCATATTAACACAAAGACAAAACCTTAGCATGGCTTACTTGAATAAGTTGAGCTATGTGGGAACATAGACTTCAGAATATTGTTTAAGTCACATCACTCTGTGATCTCTCTATAAAAAATGTAACTATCAGCCTTCCACACGCTAACACAAGCAAGGTACTTTTTAAAGCATCAGAACTCAAATAGACTAAAAAATCTGATTTAAAGACTGATCTGCTTAAATATGAATGTTAATTCTTGAGTACAGGTAGATTGCATTTAGCATTCATGCAAAGCGTACCCTTCCTCACCCCCTCCGGCGCTTTTATAATTGAATAAACGCTGCTGACTTAAATCATGAATAACCAAGAGTAACAGACTTGGCAGAGAAGGCAGACCTCACAGAAAGCTGTGAGAATCTTCTTGTGCATGCACAGGTTTTCAGGGATTTGTCCAGTTTTTGCATTAATGCAATGCATCATTTTGCTCATACTTGCTTGCTCCTAAACACCTTCTTACCTAAATGAAGATAGTGTGCTACTGCTGCATCTTTCGGAGGCCACAGGATTTGCAGGCAGGGCTGAGCCACACTCTCTTTGCAGATGGCTCTCTTCACCGAGACACCGCTACTCCTTTGCTGGAGGTTTCCACCAACAGCAAAGCTAGCAAAGGGGCTCCTCAGACTCACCCGTGCAAAGGCGTCTGCGTGCAGCTGGTTTGAAGCTGGACTGTGCTAACCTTGGTGATTTTACACCAAAGCAGATTGAGAAATACTCACGTATTTGACTGCGCCTGGTGACGAGCTGGATGGGACCCTTGTGCCAGTGAGGGGTTACACGTAGGGAGCCACAGTAACGTCTTCAGGTGACGAAGCTGGGGCCAGAAGAGTGCTACTGTCGGTGCTCTCAGCCTAAGGGTAGGGACACTGTGTCTATGCACTCATCTACTGTGTAAAGATACATGCTTAAATCAATTTTGGTTTCCTGTTCTTCAGCTATCCGAGCCTTCCTATCAGCTGTTACTTTAAACAACTGTAAGTGCAGTAAACAGCTGGCAAAAGGTTATTTGGGTTTGTACCACATTCATCAGATTAACCACTTTTAAACTGTTTTGTTTGCAGTAAAGCAGCAGCTATTATATTGCCTTGTGGATTTAAGGCAGCAAAATCGAGCCTGTGGGTAAGTAAGGGGGTTTTAGTGCTTTCAGTTACAGGCAGCAATATCTGCTGGTTTGCTGAGATGGCATTATTGGCATGAATATATACAATCGTGTCACCTGAGGGACATGAACACAACAGTATGGAGGTAAGTAACTTTAGTCATGTACTCCGGGTTTGTAACAGAGCAGCTCAGATAATGCCAGCAGAGAGATGAACTCCAGCTTGGATTCCACAAATTCTTCCTGCATGTGTCCTGCTTTTCTACCCCAAAACAGCCTCCTTGGGCAATACTGGAGATGCTTTTGAATACTCTGGAGTGATTAATCCCACCAAATGTTGACTGTCTGACCCATTTACCCAGCAAAGATTTTAGCAAAGGGGTGCCATTTTAATGAAGAACAAAATGTCATTATCAACCACGAGATCTACTGAGATACGAGGAGAAACAGCAAGACCATTTATCACTTCATTCACACAGAAGAATATTTAGAAACTTCCCCAAAGTAATTTGATGGCTCTTTTGTAGCCTGTCCCCTTTTTCTGCAGTATGATCTGTCTGTCTTTGAAGACTAGACTAGATTTGCCATCCTGGATAAAAACCTCTGCCTCCTGTCTTCCTAACATACAGTATAGACCTTGGCCTTGTACAGTCCTGGCACCTACGTAGGGGATATCTTTTCTAATGGGGATCTCTAGTTGCCTCTACAATATTATGCTAACTGTATGACGATAATGAAAGCAATTAGATGGCCTTAAGCTTCATGGAGGGCTATCTGACAAGGGAAAATTTTGGAATTAAAAAACCCCACAGGTTAATTTCACACTCAGAACTTCTCCACATGAGAGGATTTCCGCTGAAATGAGATGCTTCTCTTTAACTGCTTCACATTATCTGCTCTGGAATAAGTAGAGAAAAAGAAGCAGCAGGCCTTCCTCTTGCTGTAAGTCATTGTTTCGTTGTGGTGGTGATTTCTTTTAAAGTACTCCCTCAGCGCTGAGAACTAGAACTTCGTGCTCCTTGGGGCTGATGTGGGGGACAGTGCGTTTTGGGACTGTGCCACTGGAATTAGCAGCGTATTTTGTTGTTGGTCACTGTAAATCTGCATTTTCCATATCCTCTCACACAAGTGTAAAAATACCATGATTTGTTTTTTGCCTCAAGAGTTCATTGCTGTCTGACTGTGAATTTGTGGCTCAGGACAAAATAGTGATTGATGTGGATAGATACAGGACATACTTCTCCTAGGTACCCTGTTCCTGAGCAGTTGAAGGCAGCAGCAGCATCTCCTAGCTTATCTGCAGTGGAGCTTACCAAATCAAAGGTCTGGAAGGGACCTCAAAGTTCACCCTAGCTATCCCCCTGCCCCCAGGTTCAACTGTCCTATTTCAGTCTTGGCTCAAGCCTTCTAGAGACCTGCACTGAGGAAAACTCCACAGCAACAGAATAAGAAAGCAAATGGCGACAAGATTTAGAAGCATCACTTATCTCTGAAAAACTTCACATTGGGTATGGCTCTTTCCAGGATCAGGGAATGCAAGAACAGAAGCACTTCTGCGGTAGGCCGGGTCAAAGGTTTGGCTCGCTCAATATCTAAAATGTGTCTAAAATGTTGAAACGGGGCACATATGTTGAAAAAGGCCTTATAAGGAATTTCTCCTCTGATGAAGCCTGTATTCAGACTATCTTGCTTAATAACATCAAGAGGTCTATTTTGCATTAACTTTATAATTCCTTTTTAAAACTGTTTATGCTTTTAACCTGCACAATATCCTGTGCCATTAAGGTTCATGATTCAATTCTGAGCTACATGGAAAAAAACCCTTCATTTTCTTTATTTGAAATTAGAGCCCTGAAGCCTTTTGACTATTGAATTGTGAAAAACAGTGAAAGACTGTTCCCTGCTCACCTCTCACAAACCATTTGGAAGCTGAAGATTCCCACAGTATTTAGTCTGCCATCATATGGGAGCCACTCTATGCATTTATTGTTCCGACACCTTTCTCCTTCCTTCCTGTGCTCTTTGTGAAAGCGGGTGATCAGAAGTATCTGCTGTATTCAAGATGGGAATGCATGATAGATTTTTACAGCGGTATGATCATTTTTACTGTTATTTTCCTCTGCTCCTTTTCTAACAATGCTAATTTGCAGTTCGCTTTTTTTGACCACCAAAAATTGCTCCAAGTCCACTTTCCTGAGTGGTAGTAGCTAATTTATGTCCCATCACTATGTATGAATAGTTCATATAATTTTTCCCATGTGTGTTACATTGTATGTGTTGGCATTGAGTTTCATCTGCTGTTTTGTCACCAATTAATAAAATACAGCAAGAATCCTTTTTGCACATCTTCGCAGTCAGCTTTACTCTGAATATCTGTGCCATCTGCAGACACTGCAACTTCACTCTCTACCCTTTTGCTATGTAACTTGTAAACATCTGGTACAGCACAAGCCCAAGCATAGATTTCCATAGTAGTATCTGGTAACAAACCTGTGCTGCAAAACCTGGCCCTTTATTCCTGTCTTTTATTTCCCACCTTTTAACTGGGGTGTGTGTGTGTTTGACAGTTTATTAGGACATCTTCTCTCTTCTCAAGAGGCTTACTTCTTTGAGAAGCTTGTTGAAACTTTGGCAATCAAAGTATACTGTATCAAATAAATCACTCTTATTTACATGCTCATTGACTTGTAAAAACACCCTAATGAACTGCTAACCCAAAAATTCCATTTATAATAATAATCTAAACCATTTTCCAGTGTGTCAAATTTTTGGCTTTATGTCTGTTAAATGTATTCATTATCTTAGTTTCTACTAATCTACCTTGTGCAGGCGGAAGTGGAGATTTTTTGGAGGGGATTTTGCAGCAGAATTGGGATGGCCAGTGATGGCTGAATGACTTCAGACTGTCAAAGGGTATTTTCCTGGAAATAAGTACATGGGAAACTCACAATGTCTTGTTGCTTCTAATTAATTACAAGGAGGTTGACACTGAATGGACTACGGTGGCTGTGTTGCACGCTGCCATGAAAAGGTATCTTCTCTGCCTATCATAGGGGTTGTCCAGCCATGGGAAGTTAGAGACGGCTCTGCAAAAATGCTGTTCCCTGTTTTCAGCACATACTGTTTGTCTCCATACCAACCCACTGAGTTTAGAAACAAAAGGAATATTTCTCCGCTAACTCTAATGTCTGATAGCAACAGCAATGTGAATCTGTTTGGGAAAGACTGTGAGTGAATATTCACAAACTGTCATCTATTTTCCCTAATGAAAACTAAAAAAAAAAAAAAAAAAAAAAAAAAAAAAAAAAAAAAAAAAAAAAAAAAAAAAAAAAAAAAAAAAAAAAAAAAAAAAAAAAAAAAAAAAAAAAAAAAAAAAAAAAAAAAAAAAAAAAAAAAAAAAAAAAAAAAAAAAAAAAAAAAAAAAAAAAAAAAAAAAAAAAAAAAAAAAAAAAAAAAAAAAAAAAAAAAAAAAAAAAAAAAAAAAAAAAAAAAAAAAAAAAAAAAAAAAAAAAAAAAAAAAAAAAAAAAAAAAAAAAAAAAAAAAAAAAAAAAAAAAAAAAAAAAAAAAAAAAAAAAAAAAAAAAAAAAAAAAAAAACCCCAACCAAAAAGTTTTCCAACATGGCCACTAGTCTGAAGATGAATGCTATTAGCGTTTGTCTTCTTATCCCTCTACAATCATGGCTAAGGAAACCTTTCCTTGGATAGAAAAAAAGTAACCCCTATGTCACTATTCTTGAAGCATCTGCAGCGTGACAGTAGGTTTTCTCTTTAGGAATTATAATCGAGTGCTATGCCCTGCATAACACTGAGACCAAAGGTTAGAGCTCAAGGTCGCTTGACAGAGGTTTGGAGACTTTCAGGACAGGTTGAACAGCCCACAAGATGCCCTCCCGAACAGCTGCCAGCAGCACGAAATCGGAAATGCCTGGTGCACCTGCTCTGGAGGGGGAACACATTGGTTTTGAAATACTGCTTGGAAATTTTAAGTTGTGAAGCATTCCTTTTGTGTGCTCCGCATGTCCACGTGAGTGTTAAAATGGAATAGTGCACGCCAACCCACCGGGTGCGAGGGGCTCTGCGTGATGGATCGGAGGGACCATTTTGCAGCTTGTGTGTGCTTTCATGAATATTGATCGTTGTTTACCTGTAGCGCAGAGTGGATGATCTATGTGAGAGCCTTCACTGATAGCCCCAGAAAGGTTTTCTGTGCATTGTCCAGATTTTTTCCCTCAGTGAGGTTTTACTCTTTTATTTCAAACTGCGTACTCAGTGCAAATGCTTCACCTTTCAGAATTAGCAGCTTCCTTATCTATATGGATTTGTTGTGAATTTTAGAAACAGCTGATGAGAAAAAAGTAGAAGATGCTTAATCAGTAAACAAGATGTGGCTTCACTAAGTAAATAAAATAAGACTCTGTTGTCCTTGATGTCCATCAAACCAAAAATCACCAAGGGTGCATACACACATTTTTGAGACCATTTTGAACTATGCAAAGAGGGAAACGAAGGGGATAACTGGTAGGAATACAGTGTTGTAGTTAAGGATGAGTTAAATTTAATATAAGAACTTTTTGTGGGAAGGCTTAGGTCTTGGTGAACAGTCTTACTGGGGTCACTCGCATATTGAGGGTCTGTATCAGATTCATAGCATCTCTGGGAGCAGTTTGGTCTCTGTCAGACTGAGCTATGTTGTGGCTGGGGTAGCCAAGTGCCGAATGCCTTTTCCTGGTAGAATAAGTACTAGGGCCTGGTAGGATCTGGGCTTGCAAAGTTGTGTGATATATCTCAAACTTTTGAGATGCCAGAGGTGAGGGGAGGCAAAGGGATGGCAGCTTCGACAGGCTATTCTTTACAGTAGTAACAATGACCTATTGATAACGCCCCTGCACTGCTGTGCTATCTCCATAGCCACTAGCTGCCCTCTCTGTTCTGGCCAGACTGTGCTCTGTTATCTTCAGGCTGTTTTCTGGCAGCTGCCAGGTCAGACTGAAACCCTCTTTCTTTCTCTAGCACTTCTGTACGTTCCTTTCTTTGCTCTTACCTGTTTTACTTCTACTTGTCCTTCACTTTCTCTAGTCTGAGAAACTCTCTGTGTATCAGAGAGCTGGAGACTCCCGTGAGATCCCTGAACTTCGCTTCACTTTTTACTTTTCAGTTCACTTTAAACTGTGTCGTGGTTAAGCCTGATGCCTCTAAGGGATGTTACAGGTGCTGAATTGGCAAAACTAAAAAGACTGGTTCATGGGTTTGGGTCTGGGTTTTTTTGTTTGTTTGCTTTTTTCATCCCATACTTTTTAAATGACCTATGGTGCTGCTCGAAATCTTTGGAAATTTTGGAGATCCTGTCTTTCTCCAGATTCTCTCCGAGGTTTCTTAACACAGATACTCTTCTCTGACCCATTCTTTCTCGGAAACTACTGAGGTGCGTGCTGGGTCACCGGTATGGGAACAGGGAAAAGGTGACCCTACCTTACCGTGAGGAACTTCACTGCAGCACTTGCTCTTTGGTGTGTCACTATGGCTGTTTTGCTCTTGGGAATGATCATGGGAGGTTTGTGCTTTGCACTTGTGCAGTGTATTCCTTGCTTCTATTTTGGATGTGACCACCGCACAAAACTCTGCAATACACTGATGAAGGCTTAGCTACTGCAGAAACCACCAGCAACCACTTAAGACTCCTGCTCTTCTAAGAAGGGAAAAGGAAGAAAAAAATCACTTTGGCTGTTCTCAAATAAAAGAACAAAACAATTTTAAAACAAATAAAATCATAAATTTGGTACAAGGAAGAAAGCTGCTAAAAAAAATTTAACTTGGACCATTTGTTGTCACTGAACTAATGGGTGCAAAAGAAAGAAAATGAATGATGCTAAAATGGACGACTGATTTCTGTTGCTATAAGATTGCTTCCAAAACATTACTCAAAATTAACATGATTATGTAAGAAGCCAGCACTAATTTTTGGTATTAATACCCTCCCCATCAAATCATACATGGGATAATCATACTTGGGTTGTTCTTGATAAACTTAAATTTTAGTTAAGGAACCTAGAAAATAACTTGATATGATGAGGACCAGAATAAGTGGCATGGGGGACTGTGATCAAGGACAGCCTCCACTGTTGAAAAAGAGAACCAGCTGACTGGTAAATACATGTGTAATGGGATATGGATTTGGGGCTTATTTGGTCAGGGAAACAGGAGCAAGCGGGAGATTTTCTTGACTGTGGTCAAGAAGCATTTTGACGACTCAGAGGGAAGCAGTAACATGAGGTTGGCAAGGAGCCGGGGAGGAACAAAACTCTCAGCTGGGCTGTTGGTGACCTGAATGCTCAGGCAGCAGAGATGCAGGGCTGAGTGCCCAGCTTGGTGTGAGGGGAAAGCGGGTCACCATTCTGGGAGACAGAGAATTCCTGTATGCGCTCTTGGAAGGCATCACAGTCTCCTTGATATCCCAAACTCTTGCCATGTCACTTGCCAGAGGAGCATGTCAGGAAGCTATCTCTGTAGCCTGGCCAGGTGCCCTGGGAATTGTTGGTCTTGTCTGTGCTGTTTCCAGAGGACTTCAAATCCAATGACTTCATACAGCCCTGCAAATCATCCTTCTCATGCAATGTTCAGCTTCAAAATTATTCTCTATCTTCTACACCACCTTTTCCCATAAGTCAAGGGGGTTCAAGTCTGGAAGATGTGTCCCATCAGAAACATGGTCTAGAGGTAGGGTAGGCAAAACACCTGGTGGGCTAGCAAGGCAATGATTCAAGGATTTAGGGGTGCTCAAATGGAGAACAGACGAGCATAAATAGACAGACACATCTAAATGCTGACATGTTAGAGCAGGATAAACAGAGAAGCCAGAAAACAAGGAGCATCAAAAGACTGCTCACATTGTCTTTTCTCTCTCTGTGCATGTGCCTCATTGCTCATTGGCTATCGAGCTCTCTAAAACAAGTACTATACAAACCCATTCAAATACCTAGAAAGGTAAACACAACCTGGTTAACTATACTGTAAACTCAGTGCAGAGGGAATTAATTCTGATGTATGTGCCTGTTTGTTTTTACATTATTGAAATGAAAGACAATCCAGTATTAAGCAACCAACCAAGTAAAGGATTTAGACGGTGACAGTCCTGAGATGATTTCTCAAAGTCAGTAACAGTGGCTGAGCAGCAAAGAGTCCAACCCTTTGCTGCTGTAGACTGGCATAGCTCCACTGACCTTAATGCTGTTAGCTAAGCATCAATTTTTGCAAGACAAAAGAAAAAAAAGTAGTCAAAGACTCAGGATGAAGTAAGAGACTTCTTTGGGTTTGGTTTATTCGTGTGGGTAGCCTCAGTGATATATGTTTGCTTAGTCCACTATGATGCACATATTACCTTTAAGGATATGCTTAATATGCAGAATAATAATACCTGCAACATTTGCAGGCGTTGGTAACAGTTCACTGGATTAAGAGGCTGACTGTTCCAGCCGATACACAGCAGCAATTGCTCATATTGTTCTAAGAAGTTTGCAGTGTTTTAAGTCCCCTTTCCACTGACTCAGGTATCACCAGGAATTATCAGACAAGTAAGGGTGTAGCAGCAGTGGTACACTAGGTTACACCACAGGTTCTGAGTTAGTATCACTTATTTGAGCTTGCAGTGCTGATGACAAAAGGTTGAGGCATCCAGTGCCAATATAAACTATCCTGGCTTTTACTGACAGCTCCTTTTCTTCATTTCCAGAGAAGCATTTCCAAGACACAAGATATGTATCTCACTGCTACATGCTTTCTACACACAGTGCTTAAGAGATAATCCCCAATGCACTGTAGTATACGAAGCAATAAATGGCTGCTGAGATTAATAGACTGAGCAAAGCTGGCGCATTTAATCAATCTCCAAAAAGTAACCATTGCCAGAATATTACAGGCAAAGGAATTAATTCCTCATGTACAACAAACCTTAACAGGGAACAGCAAAATTTCTATTCACCAGTGAGGACTTAAACTGCTGAGCTGTCCTCTTTCTTAACAGGACACCTCAGCATGGGGTGGAGATGAGGGGACTGACTGCAGTCATAACCAAGCAGCAAACATGTACAGGCTTAGACCTGACTGGATAAATATGCTGTGGGTAAGGGTTTCCACGCTTTACATGGAAGGGATAATGTCCTATTTCTCTGTGCCATGATGTCTTTATTTAAGACAGAAGAATGATAACAAGTATTAGAGTCTCTTCTTGGTGTAAGAACGAGCAGAATACAAGGAGACTTTGGATCTTATTGATCCGGCCCAACTTAGATAGAATTTACAGCAGCTGCCAGACTGCTGCAATTTACAGCATTGCTTTAAAGTTCTGAACTGTGCGTCAGCAGGGGTTACTGAAATGAGGTTTACTCTGATAGACCTTGATGGACACCTTACAGCATCTAGGTGTTAGAATGCCAACAAGAGTAAGGAGCTCCTGTCCAACAGGGAGCTCTTGTACGAACACAGGACCTGTGTATGCCTTACCAGCACAGAGGTCAGCGGTCAGGCTTTCTGACTTCAAAAGTTGTCTGTAGGCTACCAGTTTCCCATAGAAACACATTCAGTGACCTTCCTCAGGACCTCACACTCCTCTTCCTGGCCTGAGCCACCAAAACAATCCACAGCAAATCTCTCTCAAAAGAAACTAATTTTTCATGATAATGATTAACGTAAAGATGTGAGCTCTGAGGGGGCAGGGAGAAGATGGGAATGCCTTTCCTTACATCTCCCCTCTTCACTCACACACTTTCTCCTGTATCCTTACGTTACACATTTATTTGTACTTTACCAATATCTGATCAAATGGAGAGTTGGAATTTTCACTATGAAACCACTCAGTTGTTGTTTAACCTGGTCTGACAAGTGCTGGTACTGCATGCCATCTTACACTGGACTCTTAACTCACCTCAGTTTGCACCTCTTCCCTAGCTGCCGTACGTTTTCCTCCTCCTCTCCTCCTCCAGACAATTGTTCCTGGTTGTCCCAGTTGTACATGTCCCCTACCACAGTCTCTTCCAGCCCTTCTTCATAATTTTCAGGTAAGTGCTAAACACTTCCTGAAAAATCATATTTTTAAAGAAAATATATAATCAGTGGTCACTTTTGAAAATCTTCTCCTACGTGACCAGTCGATGCTTGCTAGAGGTGGTGTGAGAATGCAGATGAAGCAGCATCCCTGCTTCAAGCTCAGATGTTTCAAAAAGCAGATTGATAGACTGGATCGGATCTGAAGCAGGTTTCTAATAATAATCTTTTCTTTTCAGCTTCACAGAGAGGGGAAAACTGCAAAAGCACAACAAAGAAGGTAATGGCTGTTCATTTGTAAGGACTTTGAAAACAAACAAACAGACAATAAGCAAAACCAGATTTACCTTGCCATAAAGCCAAGGTAATCTGCTTTTCTCTAGTATCTTTGTAATGAATTCTTGTTAGTTTACAGATGGGGTAGTGGCACTTAAGTGGATGATGTTACATGCCATCATTTATCTTTCTTCACTCATGTGATGGATGCCCAGGGTGTCTCTATGATGTTCTTACTTTTGAACTCCATGTGACTGAAATATGTATTAACCCTCAGTCTTTCATATAACGTTGTAAAGTCATGATGATTCTGAATGAGCACAATTAAGAAATAACTTATTCGAACAATACACTGACTAATCTGAGCTGAATGTTAATAGAGAATTGTCCTAGTAAGTTAGATGGGTGGAATGAATTTCTTGAGGCTTTACTCCAGGTTTCATTTAGACAGGCTTTATGCTGAGGAGATTCTCCAGTGTTTTATTTACATGAGCATAAACTTGAAGTAAGTGCAGTATCAGGTACTTTATGTTTCCATCTGTAGAATATGCTCTCCAGAAACATTTCCAGAGCAGAAGGAACTCTAGATATCCTTGTTTTTTTATGAACGTAGCACAGTAGGAATAGTTGCAAGTGTTTTATTTCTTTCACATAAGAAACACATAAAAGCCTTCGGGAGTTTTCTGGAGCCAATTAAGTTCATCAATCCTTATCACTCCCAGTTTTAGACTTTTAAGGGACAAGTTAGAGCAATTGGCATTGCTAACTTAAAGACAATTGCCTAATGTTACATTTTTTATTTTCTATTTCTGATAAATAATTTCAGACTATATCCACATATATACCTACCAACATTTTAGGTATATATATGACCATCTAATTGCTCCATGAAGAGCTTTTTGTAATCTAAGCTCTCCTGTTCTTAGCTTGAGGCCCTTTCTTCTTGACCTGTTATTTTCTGAGACTAAGTAATTCTCTTCTTTCATTTATGCTGTTGGCTTGATAGTATTTATAAACCCTGCTTGTTTCTCTCTTGATTTTTCACTACGCTAGACAATACAAAATTTACCTTATACATTCCCCATGTAATACAACTTATTTTCCAGGTCTAAAATAATTTTTGTTGCCCTGGACCATATTTTTTCGTTCTTTTTTATGGGTGCACAGATTTTTAAACTGTGTGAATTGAAACTGCTCATAATTCCAGGTGTGGCTGCTACCTGAGCCACAGGTAGATTTACGTATAATCCTCTCCTTTGATATATAACCATGAATACCTTTGAACTTTGTGGTAATGGAGCAGCACTGCAAATTTTATTTGGTTTCTTACTGACCAGGAAAGTCCTAATCCAGCCCCAAAGAAGACTTGATATTAAAGCTACTTAGCTGATTAGGAGGAAAAAGGAGAACTGAACTGTGCTATAGCCAAAATAGCACAGAAGAGCCAAAAAAGAAGGGAAACAAAATGCAGGGAAAGTGTGTAGAAGCAAAGTTAGAGGAATTTAAGGTGATTCCATCAAACGTTACCAGGTGAATGGGATCCTTCCTTACAGAGCAAACTCAAGGTTTCCCAGCAGGACAGGCCAAGCTGAATTTACCACCTCAGGGCTGGGAGGCAACAGTCTGCCTTGGCCAGCACTCTTCTCGAAGAGAAAAGGGGGAAGGATTGTAATTGAAATGCAGCGTATGGGGTAGGGGGAAAGACAGAGCAGCTTGTGGGTTCATTCTCTCCCCTTCCTTTATTCCCCAAGTTGTAGCTACTGCCTCAGGCATCCTTCTACCTCCCCTGGTAGCAGCTACACCAGGTCCAAAACTTGTGGTTTGCAGGTATTTTACCATCACTAGTTTACTAGCAACAGCTCCCTTTGCCTAGAGCTGGCCATGCTTCTTCATACATGAGAGCTCAAAACGGCAATACAGATTCTTTCATGTCTGAACCTTCAGAAATGTACATTGGGGAGATTTTCCAGGCTGCTCTTTGTCTGCCTGCTTCCTCTGCTTGAGCTTGAAACAAGGGTTTGAGCAGGCCGTAACCAAGCAGTGAACCTCCAGCCAAATGCCCTTTCTACACATCAGGTCGGTTTGGTTTGCGCAGCTTAAATAACCTTCAGCAGAAGTGCAAGAGGAAAATAAAATCTAAAATAATAGGAAATAAAGTACTTTCAGCAATTTCTATAACTCAGTGGAGTTTCATATGCAGAAGAAATAGAGAGGGAGCTTGAGTGCATGGCTGAGAGTCATTCTGCTATTGTATTCTGTGAAAAACGCAATCTGGAAGAAGATCATCTTTGACCTGCGTATGTGCAATGTATACACTTTTTCTAACTTCTCCATCTTTGGTATTTCCTGCAAAGCTTGCACTGAGATCCAGGCCTTACCCAAACTGGAGGGCAGTGGCTACTTCTCCACTTACCCCGTCGACAACGGAACAGCAGACCTCTGCAGAGGACAAAACAGGCTTTCCTGAATAAAGTATTTCTAGTGAGCATGACTGGAAATCATGTGAAAAGTGTCCTAACATTTGCACACCGCATTACAAAGGATATAATTCAGCCACCAATTAAAAAGGATCTTATCAGCCTTTTTAAGAGATGCATGTTTTATACACAGCAAAGAGATTTCTCCAAAAGACAGCAGGAAAAAATGCTCTAGGTACCAATACAGGAAAATTCTAATAAACATGTTTCCTACACTATAACCATCAAAGGTGTTACTCTCAGTAATTTGTTTTTGTCATAAGGCATTACAGCTTCTTGCATGTTTTCAAACCATAGAAACATGAAGCAGCATAAGATCTTTCACCGCCGGCTCATCGAGAGATCAATCTGTTCCCCTCGGCCACTGAGCAATGTTTCTGTAAGAGCCCTTACATCTGTGTCACTGCAGTTCTTTCCATTTAACCCCTTCTGGAAGCTCATTCAGAAACTGCTGCTTGCAGGGCAGGTAGAAGTACGCTTACCTATCTCAACAGACCTCCAGTGTTTCTGGCTGTCCAGTAGCCATTTAATCTTTGGGCCCTCAGGAGACAGGAACCTAGCTGTTTCAGAGCAGATTCCCCAAATTGTCTCTGTTAATCTTATTATTGTGTGCTAAGGCCCACTGATCTTTTACAGCCCGGGCATAGATTTCTGTAGCACGCAGCAGCTCAGCTCAGTGCCCTCTGTGGGGCAGAGGTACAGGGAACGGAAATACACGGCAAATTACTGATATTTGTTACTTGGTATTGTGTCTGTAAGGTCGCTGCAGGCCCCTTTACAGCCTGCTGCTGGCACAGACCAAGCCTGCTGCTATTATCTTCATCAGTCTAGAGAAGGTGCAACACCACCAGTCAGTTTTTCTAACCCACTAGGGCAAAAGGATGCATATTAAATCTGTCTCTACCCAGGAATGGATTTCAGTATCTTACAGTCTGTCACAGCAAACATTGCAGCCCTGTTGGGGGTGATGTTAAAGGTTTCCCCCTAAACTGGGTAGAGGGAGAGCTGCAGTTACAAATAGCAGCTCAGGCAATCAGTTCCAATTAAAGAGTAATTCAGTGACGAATAAAACTCCAGGCATTACTGAGTTCCCATTTTGGTGAAACAAGAAAAAAAAAAAGACTTCCAAATATATCAGATCTACTTACATCATTTCATTATTATTAATTAGGATACTCAGGCAAAGTAGACCAAGCCTTTATTAGCTGAAGCAGCAGTTTGGCAGTGACTGGAGTTTTATTTCTCATTGATTAAGCAATAGATACAAGCTGAACCAGTAACCTCATGTGAAGGGTATTAGAGCTGAATGCCTGGCAGATTTGTGTGAAGTCTTATGGCCACGGGACAGATAGATCTATATAGATTGTCCAGGGTAAAACTGCATGAATGAGTCTGAAAGGAGAAGGCTGCTGCATCACATCATGGCAAATAATTGTTAGTTCAAATTAGTGTGAAATCTTTTTACACCTCTCATAAAATAAATGACTTTTGTGGGAGGGTTGATGCAAGAATATTCCCTTTCAGTGCACTGATGGGGCTAAGTGCCTTTTGTGAGGAAAAGGTGGACAGTTGTTCAGTGGACTTCAGAGAAAAACCTGCCCTTCCTTTGCTAATCCCCGCTCTGCCAGAAATACTGAGCAGGTACCTGGAGAAATGTCCTGCCACGGATGATGACACCCAGTCCTTCACCCACCAGCTGCACAGCACCTACAGAGAAGCTCTGGCAAATCCAGTCCTGTCGTCCCCAGATGTCAACCTTGCCCCAGTGCCTAGAAATAATACTCTGTAGAGGAGCTGGAAGAAGAAAACATTGGTTCACGGTCTGGTGCAGGCATACTGGTTTAAACCTCTGGTGAAGATGATTTTACAGTGATACGTCTGCTCGGGCATTGCAGCGGCTGAGGTGCAAACATTTTATTGCTGACACTGCTGTGAGAGAACTAATCTGCAAAATAGAGCATCCTAAGCCACAGCAGCTCTTCGCCTCAGGGAATGTGACTCAGGGTGCTTAGATTGCACTGGTTTCTATTAATTGCCTACTTAAATCCAAAGAGCCAGACATGGCTATTTCATTTAAACTTATGTTTTTACAGACTTAAAATAGGATGAAATATAGATTAGAGCAAGAGTTGCCTAAAAACTTATTAGACTTCATTTCTCCATGTTGTAATGTGATACGAGAATGAAACGATGGAAGATATGGAACCATATGTATGAAAGACCCTCTCTTGAACATTCCCTTAGCCCAATATTCAGGCCTTACCTGTGACATAAATGTCATGGTCTTCACAGAATAGACTTTGTCCAAAAGGTTCAAGCTCTGTCTTGCATAAGCATAAAAATAAATTGTAACTAACACTTCATAAACTAGTAAGCCTACACTGTGTCCTGCTTCATTTTCCTAAAAAGCCAGGAATGCAAATACCCATCTGGATGTAAAGAGGGTTTGAAATGGCTATGGGAGAGATTTCCTGGGCAAAGAGAGGCCTGCTCTTTATTCATGATGGGTGAATTTTCCTCTCATATAAACCCTGTAGCTGGGGCCAGTTATAACAGTTTTTAAAATCTGTTTTGTATTTCAGAGAATGCATGATCTTGGTCAGTAACACTTGGGACTTTCTTTTATTGTGTGCTGCAAAAGCAGCCCGGGATGCAAGTAAACTGTTGAGGCAGAAAGCAGATATTTTCTCTGTATCTGATTTGTTGGTTGTTGCATGGCAATTAGCAGATCACATTTTTCCTTATGATTTCTAAGTGAAATTCTCCTTGAGTGGAGCCCAATCCTGGCTTGGGTATAACAACCTGTGCAAACACGGGCAGAATTTCACACTGCAATAAATAGCTTCCCATGAGCTGTTAAGAGGTGCAGTTGTTGAAAACAAACACTGGAAGCAATTTTTAAATGCCCAAAGATGCATTATTCAAACTTTAAAAGCCCCGCTTCACTACAATGCGGTATAGCCACTGACTGTTGCAGTGCTGTGCAAGAACGCAGAACATTTCACTGCAAAAATCCGATCTCCTGGGCTGAACAGAGGCTCTCCAGTGCACTTGTTTTACAGCGATTTGGGGACTGAGCCCAAGAGCAGCAGAAGGTCTGCTTAACTTCATTTCCTGCAGGCAGAGACTGAAGCAATATTAGAAGCAGGCTGCACTGGCCTGTAGGAAGCTCACAGTGTTGGGTTTTTTTTTTTTTCCACCGCCTGCCAAAGCCCCTGACCGTCCACCTTTACCCCAACAGGGAGACAGAGGAAGGAGAGGGAGATGTAATGGCAGATGGCAACTCACAAGGAGGCGAGAACTGCATACTGCACTTTGGCACTTGGTGACAAGGACAACTTTACAGTAACCTAGTTTGCTCATAAATTGGATGAAGATTATTTGCCACTTTTTTCCCCCCCATCTTCAGTCAGATCATTGCAAGGCATGCTAAAAAAATTTAATTAATTAATTGACTTAGCTCTGGGAAGCTGCAATTCTAATGCTGACGAGACATAAGAGAACCGATTTTAGTATAGTTAAGGCAGACATTGTTGTGTTATTTCAGGCTTTGATAGAGTTTCAATGGGTAGATGAGCTGGGGGACAAATTTCCTTACCCAGTAAAGCACCAATGAGTTGCTCAGTCTTCACTGTTACCTGGCCTGAATGCCCCAAAAATCTGCAGAAATTCAACAGAGGTTTTGCTGTGCTTTCTGCATGTCTATGCCTTCAAACAAAAGTGAGTTCGATGGAGGTAAACAACAGGTAAGGGGAAAGGAAATTTGACTTTCTCAGTTTTCTGAAAAAATGGTTCTCCTGTCTGCTTCTATCCATTAAAATTAACTTGCTATCTAAATGGATCTTGTCTAAATTAATTGTACTGTCTCTGTGTAGTGTTTCCCCAAGGAATGCACTGAAATACTGTTTTGTCTTTGCCTGTTCTTGGCTGATTGAGATATTAATTAATTATATGAATAAGCCTAGGAAAATAAAAGTAGGTTTCTGCCTTAATTCATGTGAGTAATGGGGGCTAATGCCTCATACGTGGAGCTTGCCGGTGGTCACTTTGCTGTGTGACCTGGTCCACAACACCGTAGTGCCCTAGTTGTTCGGGGCAGATGCTAAGAAGAAACCGAGTTGTGCAGGGAGGGGAGACACGTGCGTGGTGCGGGGCACCGCAGCCGGCTCCCAGCGAGCGCCGTACAGGAACCAGTGCTGCGGTGGGCACAGGTACCTTCTCAGGTCCTGGCCGCAAGGTCGCCCTCTTCGTGCAGTGCTGCTCTGGGGTTAGGTCAGCCTGGTTCTGCAAGAATCAGTTAGACTAGGCTTAGTGCACTAATGCTGCTACCTCGCTTTCTGCTCAGAGCTCGCTCATTAGGTGATCCTTCGGGGACGTCCTGCCCTGCACTGCCTGACATAGGTGTGTCCCACACATGCTGGAGCCTGGCAGAAAGCCTTTGGACAAGCGGGGAGCCTCAGAGTCCGAGATGTTGCTTTTTTGTAACTCCTGGACAAATAGGACCCCTTTTCTGATCCAGCAAATGGAAATGTGAATGTTCTGCAGTGCTAACATATTCTTTATGATTGAGATGGACACGACAGCTTTGTTTTCTCCTTGGTTGGTTGTTGTTTGCTCATTTTACGAGGCCTCTCCAGGACTTTTTGCTACAGGAAGAACTTCCTTATTGACACTCCTATTCTTCCCGTGGTGTGGAAAGCAAACACCTGAATCATATAAGCGTACCTTGGCTCTAAGCTGAGGGGAAGCTAAACATACATTTTCTCTGCCACTAGCTTACTTAGAACATTATATATATGCATATAAAATCACAAATATTTAGTTGGAACAAGAAATGAGTACTTAGTATTTTTTAAGAATGCTAAAATTGCAAACTTAATAGTTGCAGTGGCTATTTTATGCTGCTCACCAGTGAACGCTTTATGCTCCTGTAACATGCCTGTTTCCAGTGTGCCTATTAAAAAAAAAAAAAAAAGCATTTAAACATTTGAAAAGCAGAACTTATTTTGTAATTTAGCTATGACCAGTAACATTTACATTTCAAAACTCAGACTTGATTTGAAAATAACCATATCCTAGGAAAGTAGGTGTTAAAATTGCTTCTACGGTCGGTCCAAAACTTTCCCCCTGTATGCTCTACTACCTTGTGTAATTCATATTCAGATGAATACACTGAGAAGGGCTCAGGTGTTTGCTTCTCACAGCACGAGAAATTCTTTCAGACACAGTTAGGATTTACCGAGTCCCTCGGTTTCCCAGTGCAGGGTTAGTGGAACCCAGAGCCTGCGGGATGGAAGCGGCACTGTTTGTAACACCTGAACGTCTCAGAAATGCTCAGGCTCTGCTGTTGGCTTCTCTGAATTGACTTTGATGCTGCTGCCTTGCATTGCCCCTGACTGACTGAGAGCACGACTTGGTTCTGTGTAACTGTCACCTTGCTGATTTTGCACAATTGTTTTGCTTGAAATGATGAATAATGCCTGCGTAGTGTAAATTCCCTGGGGGCCATAGCAGATGCTATCAACTCTGCCAATGGTATTGAGGCATCTGGGAAATTCTTCTATTTCCATACTTTACAGTTTAAGAACTTCAACACTTGATTGCAAAGGAGTTTGCTTTAAGAGACTGCAAATTGTCCTGGAGAAACTGGCTGCTCCTGCCTTGGATGGGCGTACTCTTCGCTGGCTAAAAAACTGGCTGGACGGCCGGGCCCAGAGAGTTGTGGTGAATGGAGTTACATCCAGTTGGCGGCCGGTCACGAGCGGTGTTCCCCAGGGCTCAGTGTTGGGGCCAGTTCTGTTTAATATCTTTATGAATGATCCGGATGAGGGGATTGAGTGCACCCTCAGTAAGTTTGCAGACAACACCAAGTTGGGCGGGAATGTTGATCTGCTCGAGGGTAGGAAGGCTCTGCAGAGGGACCTGGACAGGCTGGATCGATGGGCCCAGGCCAACTGGATGAGGTTCAACAAGGACAAGTGCCGGGTCCTGCACTTCGGCCACAACAACCCCACACAGCGCTACAGGCTTGGGGAAGAGGGGCTGGAAAGCTGCCCAGCAGAGAAGGACCTGGGGGTGCTGGTCGACAGCCGGCTGAACATGAGCCGGCAGTGTGCCCAGATGGCCAAGA
>NW_008796043.1:1473888-1488520 GCF_000699145.1 Aptenodytes forsteri
AGAAAAGGAGGCTCAGGGGAGACCTTATCGCTCTCTACAACTACCTGAAAGGAGGTTGTAGCGAGGTGGGTGTCGGTCTCTTCTCCCAAGTAACAAGCGATAGGATGAGAAGAAATGGCCTCAAGTTGCGCCAGGGGAGGTTTAGATTGGCCATGAGGAAAAATTTCTTCACTGGAAGGGTTGTTGAGCATTGGACCAGGCTGCCCAGGGAAGTGGTTGAGTCACCATCCCTGGAGGTACTTAAAACACATGTAGATGTGGTGCTTAGGAACATGGTTTAGTGGTGGACTTGGCAGTGTTAGGTTAACAGTTGGACTCGATGATCTTAAAGGTCTTTTCCAACCTAAACGATTCTATGTTCTATGAATTCCAGAAGACACGCAGATAGCACTGAAGTTTTATCAGACAATTAATAATAAAGACTGAAGAGTGATGAACAGGAAGGATATTCTCCTGTCTGTAGTCTACACAAGGAAAAAAAAGATTCGACTCAGCATTAGCATTCAATATCTATTTTTCATATGCCATCTATTGACCGTGGCAGGGAAATCCTACCTTTGAACCAGATACCCACATCCCACAAGCAGCTCATATTTTTGTGAAGAGCAAGAACATAGAATCATAGAATCATAGAATCATAGGATCGCTTAGGCTGGAAAAGACCTTTAAGATCATCAAGTCCAACCATTAACCTAGCACTGTCAAGTACATATTCAAGCCCTGACGACCCTGAAACTTTGCTTAGGAGTGCTGTAATTAGAGCTTGTGTCTCTTTACTTCGAGCTTCAAATCTGCTTAGCAAACCTGGAGGCTTGGCTCTAAAACCAGCATTCGTGTTCAAGATGCTGTGCTAGTTACACTCAAGATTTGTCAAAACAATCTAACCGACTCTGATAGGAAACCAGAAACAAGAAGGAAAAATTTGGCCAAATTCCTATATCCAAATATTTTTACAGCATGAGAAATTGAACTAATAATGCTTCTGTCTGGTTAACAGCTGTCAAAGGATGAAAAATAAGCTACTGGGAATGTAGTCAATCACTCACTCCTTTTAATGTGGTGTGAAATCCATAAAGGCATTTATACTGAATTTTAATGTGTTTTATGGAAAAATCACTGGTAGCTGTGTTGAAGAGATGCCAATTTTTAACAAGCAGCGTCTGGTGCTTTCCGGGCCACTCTACGCATGTGTGTCCTGTAGGGAAAGATGAGTTTGCACCCTCTTTGCCTCTGGGAATGCATGTTTAGTAACATTCCCTCTCTTCCCCCTCTGCTTTTCAGGTGGGTCACCAGGACATAACCTTCATTCACAAAAACACATCCGAACTTCATCCAATTCCTGTCTGTCGGCGACAGCAGTTTTTACCTGCATGCAGCACGACGGCTCCTCTCCTGGCAAAGCGCACGCGCTGCAGTCCTGCAAACGCGGCGGCACTCGGGGATGTAACCATGACAAGTCCTACTGATTTCATGAGACTCTTTTTCTAAGACAGCGAAGCAGGTGTATCACCGTTTGCCGGGCTGCGGCCCTAACTTGTGTGCTGTATCCTTTAACTAGTGGGTAATGCTAACGCTTCCCTGCACGACACAACGAGATATTAATGCGTGTGAAGAGCTCAGTGTTGAACCACACACGGAACAGCCTATATATAGCCATAGATAGCAGCTTTTTAAATCAGGATGACATTTTTTGTGACCGGTAGCATTGGGAAATGAAGTGCTCAGCGCCTGTGCACGAAGAATGCGTGACTCAGGTTGTTGAAGGATTTGTGTTGCCCTGCGGCCCTGCTCTTCACTGGGGTTTGTTGGATGGATACAGCTGGATACAGCTGGATACAGCTGTGATGGTCACGGTCTGTGGCATCTTCCTCATCCTGCCCCGGAGGAGATGATATACTGTATCAGGTGGTGCTAATGTACGGGCTAAAGCCCCCTTTGGTCACCCTCCTCCTCCAGCTCAGCAGACCCATGGCAGGTTTTAGGCTGGTGAGTCCTGGGTGACTGCAGGGAAGCTCATCCTGCCCAAAGCACTCATACACAAAAGGAGAGCAAGTCCCAAGGTTTTCTGCCATTGTTTAAGGTGAAAGCACCATGTGAAACGTAACTCATTACACTCCCTTCTTTATATCTCCACCAGTTCATCCGACTATCGAAATCAGGCTAGCCATTAATGGCCAGTCTCGATGGTAGTTTTACACGATATGAATCTCTAGTCCTAGGGACTTGAGTAGGTGACAGCTCATTTCCCATAAACTCACAACCACTTGAACCTCACTCTCCTTTCTCATGATGTAGACTCATTTTGTGATCTGAAGCTGACCTTATATGCTCAGTCCAGGTGATTTTTTAATTATTTTCATAGAGAGACAGGAACAGAAACAAGACAGTACCCCAACTATAAACTGGCATGTAAGTTCCAACCATGAGAATGGAATAAAATAGAAAAATACTGAATAGAGTCTTGCTGCTTTCCTTTCCGCTGGTTACCTTTACCTAGTGATCTGTAGAGGTGAGCAGTTAATATTCCTCAAATCAATCATTTATTCAGTTTCATAATGTATCTTTCACACTGTCCTGGTTTTGGCTGAGATAGAGTTAATTTTCATCCTAGTAGCTGGTACAGTGCTGTGTTTTGGATTGAGCGTGAGAATAATGTTGATAACACACTGATGTTTTAGTTGTTGCTAAGCAGTGTTTATACTAAGTCAAGGACTTGTCAGCTTCCCATGCTCTGCCAGTGACGAGGTGCACAAGAAGTTGGGAGGGGGCACAGCCAGGACAGCTGACCCAAACTGGCCAAAGGGATATTCCATACCATGTGATGTCACGCTCAGTATATGAACTGGGGGAGTTGGCCCGCGGGGGTGATCACTGCTCGGGGCCTGGCTGGGCATCGGTCGGCAGGTGGTAAGCGGTTGCATCACTTGTTTTTCCTGGGTTTTGTTCCTCTCTCTCTGTTGTTGTTTTCCTTTTCATTACAATTTTTTTTAATTATTATTATTATTATTATATTTCAAGTATTAAACTGTTCTTATCTCAACCCACAAGTTTTCTTACTTTTGCTCTTCTGATTCTCTCCCCCATCCCACGGGGGGTGGAGGTTGAGCAAGCCTCTGTGGTGCTTGGTTGCCGGTTGGAATTAAACCACGACACACACATGAGCTAAAGCTGTGGTCCATAATGATACAAATCCAGGCAATAGAAATGCTTAGCGTTGGGATCACACTCAGAATATCTTCCTGATGCCTTGTCACATTGAATTATCCTTTCCAAACTGGGAAGGGCACGGGCATAGCCATAACAGGTCAGTCCAAAATAGAAAGTAAGTGCCTCAGGATGGTTGTAGGGCTAACACTGGTGTCACGGTTCCCTGTCCAGCCCGATGCCATCAATATAATAAAACCTGTGGTTTCAGCTGAGTTCCTTCCAGACATTAGTTCAGAGTGCAAAAACTATCCAGCAGAACCAGGCTCTGTGGAGGAAATGACCAGGGCTGAACAAGCATGATGGTTAAACCCCATTCAAAAAGAAGGTCACCTGTAAGGCAAACACACATTATACAGCTGTCTGCAGCCTGCTAAGCCAGTGAACAAATAGGAGTGTTGTACTTCCAGTCCCTTAGCTCTCCGAAACATAACTGTTTCTGAATTGTTTCTGAATTTATGTACTGCATAACACGCAACTACTACAAAATATATTATACCAAACCAACATTTGTGCTTTCTTTGCTCTGTTTATTCATTTTCCTCTTTTAACTTAGATCAGCTACCAGCCTCCAGAAATTGCACCTTACAGTAACATTGTATATTAGTGATATACCAAATTTGGAGGCTTTCTTAATATAACCCCTGTGTTCCAGCGTGCCGCTCTTTTGTTCAATTAAACATAGTACGGCCTTGTGCTTCTCCCTTTCACTCATATTGGGAAAGATACATCATTTGTTTCATTAAGATCATACCTTGTAAAATGCTATTTTTTTCCTGTTGGATGACAAGTTCCCTCAGCTTCCACTGAATTCAGTAGCAATGGGGGATGCTTATGAGACTGAGCCTGAATTCTCAGCTAAGTGAAGCATTTGGGTTTTATTTCAGTCCCGCTGAAATCAGTAGGACATAAATATAATTTTAAACAAACATTTAAGTACTTTGCCAAATGCAGCTAGACTGCTGAACATAGGTCTCAACAAGAAACTGGTTTCTATTTCTTACCACGATAACATATTTTGACACACTGTTATGGTACCAAGTCAGTCATATCATCTTTAACACATTACAACCAAGAGAGAAGTCAGCCTGCTGTACTGAAATTCATGAATAAGAATCATCTTAGAGTGGTATTTCCCAATTTTATATTAAAAGTGCAGTGTCCCTCTTTCTTGAGATGTCTTTCACTTGTACGTCTCCAAGGAAGCTCAGACCAGGAGTTGGGCAGCCAGTGAAGACATCAGGCACACAGACTTCCAGACAGATGTTTTGCCCATGTGTGGAGAAGGCAATATTACACGTGAGATGCCCATTAGGTGCCTGAGGATGCAAGTATGCCTAAAGAGCACAGGGACTCACTTAGGCACCACAAAATCTCCTGAAGGCAGCTGTGACATTGACCAGAAGTTTTATACAGTCAAGTGTATCTTCTGCCCAAATACATCCTTTTAATGTTTAGTTTTAATTATTGTTTTTAGTGTATGGTTTCTCTTTCATTTAACTTGAATCTTTGTATCCATTCCAGAATTACAGCTACAGTACTGAACATTTCCTTGTTGTTCCTGCAGTTACTTTTGTCTTCCCAGCCTTGATTAACTTTTGGAATTTATCTAAATTATTCCTTACAGTGTTTGTGGTAATAAATCATTGTCTAGTTGCTAGTTTCCCCCCCTCAAATTCAGACACTAAAGCAGTAGGTGTTCTAGAAATGACTGTGAATGTAATACTTACATATGGAATACGTATATATGGAATTGTTCTCCCAGTGATCAGCAGCATGAGCTTATCGCACGTAGGACAATTAAATTAATTCAGTGAGCTCCTGAGACACCCGAGAGCCCGTATGCAGACACCTAGACTGGCAAGGGTTCTCAAACTCACAAGCCTCCAAAAGTCCTGTAAGGAGAAAGCTTTATAAAGAGAGGGGAACCGGCAGCAAACCCATCTATGCACATTAAGGGTGACACATCATTCCGCTACTAACTCTGATTAATCATCTCCTTTATCAGGCCACTGAGAATATCCCAAATATTGATTCTTGGCTCCCACTACCTCGGTGTGGATTCACAGGAACGGTACAAAACCCTTTCTCCTGCCCCGCCGTCTCTCCTCCACCCCTGCCGCGCCGTCTCTCCTCCACCCCGCAGGAGCTCCCACCGCCTGACACAGCTCGGCGCCGCAGCTTTGCAGCGATACCCGTTGAGTCTTGACCCGGGTCCTCCCATCTCTGCTTCTGCCACCTTCATCTTTCACCACGAAGCCTCGTACGAGGACGAAGGAGGGCAGAAGCCCCCCCCCCGCCAAAAAAAAGGGGCGGCCGCGGCGGCGGGAGGAGCAGGGGTAGGTGGGCAGGGGAAGGGATTCCCTCCGCCGGCGCTTTGCCCTTTTTACCAGGAGAGGGAGCAGGTACCTGCACATCCCCCGGAGCTTTTGTTAAACCTCTCCGCAGGCTCGCAAAGCTCCTCCACGTTTTCTTAACTGCGGAGTCACTCGAGTGTTGAGCCTAAGACTTTCTCACGCGCGCGCAAGTGGCTTTTACGCGGTTCTAAAACGGCTGTGCATTTTTGCACCTGTGAGTCATTAGACACAGTCCTGCCACCCTCCCTCATAATCCCGACTTTCACAAGGAATTTCCTTGGAACCTGGGTGCTTCCTTTTTAAAAAAGAATTATTCCTGGGATTAAAGAAGACGGGAGTAGGCTGTCCCGAGCGTGCGGAGGAGAAGCGTTACACATCTTTAGCTTCAGCAAGCAGAAGGTAATGCGCTCAGTTCAGGAATGAAAGACGAAAAGAAATAGGAACGCATTTGAAAGATCATGGAAAAACAGCACCTGCAAGAGAAAATAAATAAGATTTTTCAATGAAAATGTGAGGGCGGCTGGGTTCAAATAGCAATGCAGCAACAAAACCCTGTGCTGCTGTCTGCAGTAGCAAATGCTATGTTGTACAACTCCAATTAAACACAGCTTTACACAATGCACAGTATATTATTTTCCTTTCAGATGTGAGCAATATAAAGCTTTTCTTGTTCTAGATTCTAACTAAAATAAAATTGCACAGCAGACGCTACCTCTGAAAGGGAAGCTGTTACGGCTGGCAACGCTCCCACACGTGCAGGCAGGACAGCGGTCACTCTGGTCAAATAATGCCTCATCACACACAGCAAAGTAATATTGTGAAAGACACTAAAGATCGTTTGAACTTAGGCAACTCCCACAACAACTGCATTTCATTGTTACCTGCCCTGGGGAGAAAGTCACCTCTATATTGCCTATGTGCCATGTAAACGCATCCAGTCTGTGTTTATATGGTTACCATGTCTTTTAGATTCATAATCAGTTCAATATGCTGGAAGATGCTAGTGTTATCATGCATCTTTTATATCTTGCGACAGAGACAATTTCATCTGCAAGTATTACAGGGCAGACTATGCCTAGGAGTCCTAGGAGGAGGCAGCTCTGCTCCCAGACCTTTTGTGCTCTTGGCAAGTTCATGCCAATGCCCAGAAACTGCAGGAGCAGCTCCAGCGCTGCTACATGGTCACCCTTGCTCAGGAGTGTTGCATTCTCCAAAACATAGCTGTTTTCCACAGCAAGCCATGAAGTGGGATCGCCTGATGCCCCAGGCCACCTCAGGCAAGTTAGACAGCACTGCAAGGGTGGGGAAACAGAGAGGCCTCCACCTCTCCGCCGCGATTTCCTATCAATATAATGCCAGTTCTTCCACAGCTCTTTGGTTATGTTTCTGCATCTGTACTTCCATCTTCAGAAACCTTGGCTGTGCAAGATCTGCCAGACCCAGGGACTGTGAGGATGTCTGCACAGCTTTTTGCAGGATGATGTGCTCTGAGATGAATGGAAATAATATTGTAGATGCCATGCCTGTAGAAATAAAAGGAACCTGAAGACATGCCCTGAGTCAATCCCAGTGCGTAGAAACCAGAGACAAACAGAAAGCAAAGTGACTGCTACTGAAGTAGATAATGTAATGGTTGTTTGAGGGAAGGCTTTGGATTTTCTTCTTCACGGAGTTAAAACTGGAACAGAATTCAAGTGGTGGTCCTCTCCCTGCCATTTCTGCCTGCATCTGCATCCTGTGTCCATCTGTCCGACTTCCCAGTTTCACAGAAGGTCATGCCCAGGGATGAGAGAAGGCCCCTCATGAGCACCAGCCACGCTTTCCCAGCAAACAAGAGACAAAGTTCCCCACGCCAATGCCCACCTCCTCAGTGCAGTGCCCTTCTCCTCCATGGAAGACAGGATGGCAAGGGCAGTGGCTGCAAACATCTTTCCTAAACCCAGCAGTTGGCCTCATTTCCTGGTTTAATGCTATTGTTAGAAAGGAAAATCAAAGCTGGGTATTAAAGAAGCGTCAGCAAGCAAATGGGTTAAATGGTGCCCCAAGTCCACGAATGCAGATGGGTGAGAACAGAACCTGTTTATAAACTGCAGCGACTCTGCTGCCTGGAGGTGACTTCATGCCTGAAGAACTCCTGTAACCTTTTTCGATCAACGCCTTTCTTTTCCTCTTGCATAAATGTCACATAAGGACTTACACTACATTATATGAATGTGAGAGATAACTGCCCAGCAATTGTGCTTTCCTTTTACTTCCCTTTTCCCTCAAAAGTGAGTCCTTACTTTTTGCTGCATGTGAACAAAAATGGGATTTAATGACAAAATCTAATCCCCAATCAAGTCTTTCTTTACCAGTAAAATATTCAGAAGAGATGATAAGCAGACACGCAAGTGCAGCTCTTTGCTGTGATGATCACAGAGGACTATAACGAAGATTAATCATCACTTCATCAAACTATATCCATTTTTTTAAGCACCTTGATTAAACAACAGCTTAAATTCTGTAGAAGCGGTCAAACCAAAGGTGTGCCACGGTGATGTGCTGGTGTCTTCTCTTCCCTGGGAGCCCGAGGACAAATTCTCGCACGATCTCCGCAGAAGAGCCAGAAGCAGTAGCACAGCAGTTAGCTTCATTCCCACTTCTATGCTAAGGGCTTCGCTGCACCGGGAGTTATCCCCAATTAACTACCTTCAATTAATTTCCCGAGTAGATGCTCTTATTTTGGAGCAAGCGCACCTACTTGTGATTTGGCATAACTCATTTTGCACGCAGATACAAAATAGGTATTCCTACGTAATATATGTGCAATGTCATATCACTCATGCACGCCTGTGTGCGAGGCGGTGGGTACAGATGGGACAGGGCGCACGGTGAAATTAGGGCAGGCTGCTTAGGCTGAAGAGGAGTTGTTTGAGGCTGGGCAGCATCTGCAGCTCCCTGTTATCCTCATTCCCATGTTATTTGTAAAATCAGATGGATGAGGAGGAGGGGAAGCAGCTGGGTCCCAAGGGAACGCTTGCTCTGACGCCATCTCCTGCCTTCTCTGTGCTTCCGCCGTGCCTGTGGCTACCTGGCCCCTCAGCACCGCATTACGGGTGCTAAAGGCCCTGCGCCCCCCCAGCCTCTCTGCCATCTTTATTTCACACTGTGGGCATCTTCTCGGGGCGAGGCAGGCTCCTGCCGCACTCCCACACCCCAGCAGGGCCTTGCTGCAGCCAGGGCACCCAGCAGCTAACCCTGCCTCCAAGAGTGTCTCATAAAAACTAATATGTATTGGAGCTACGAGCTAAAAAACTGCCCTGGTTTAAGAAGACGGGTTGATTCCCAAGCGTGAAATTCCCAGGCCATAAAATCTTCAAAACACTGTTTCTGCTCATTCTTACAAATAGCCTTACCCAGGTGGGAAACACACAATTCTCCCAGTTTCCCTGTAAACGGCTTGGCTGGTGGGCTATGCCTTAAGACACAAGTTTTCAGGCCCTCAGCATTTATTTACCATCACCGTGACCAGTGCTTAAGTGAAGCATGTGCTTAAGCCTGTTGTTGGGATAAAGCCCCGAGGAGCTGGACTACGGCACGGGCAGGCACACGCAGATGGCCAGCACCCGAACGAGAACAGTCATTACACCGAATCAGGTGTGGGCAAAAAAAAATGCCTTTTCCTGTTAGCGCCAGTAAGACTGAATATCATTCACGTATAGGTTGACTACAGATGCCTTTTTTCTGGAGGCCTCAGTTTGCCGGTCACTAAGGGGGCAGAAAGGCTCCCGCTGTGTTTGCCCCTTGCTGGTGTCCCTCCCAGAGCATCTGCTGTGACCCCTGTCAGGGCAGGGACCAGAGGGAAGCCTGAGCGGCTGTCCCTGTGCTCTACCCACCAAAGCCCATGGGATACCTTCCCGAAATAGGTATCTTTCTGCTAGCTGTGGGATATTTCAGTCCGCTTGCTCCTGCTTTGCTCTGAAATAACTTCTCCAGAAAATACTCACCCTAGAAGTATTTGGAGATTTGCCTGACTGAGAACTGAGTTTAAAAATGCACATTTTCGACCTCATTTTTCACATCTAGTAGATCATTTAACTAATTCATATTTCTATGTCTCTCTCTGATCATATACTACAATTGGATGCTTGAAAACAAAGAAAGCATAAGGTGCTCTGAGGGATTTCTAGGCCTCCTGACATGGCCATTTTCAAGATAATATTAGGAGACAATAGGAAGCATAATCATTAACTACCTGGTAGTGATGTCAGACCTTCTGTTCTCTTGGGTTAATGTATGATTTAATCACCACAAATGGAGGTCTTCGATATGCCCTTTTACTGGGATTAAGTTCTGGTTACTTTTTGACACCCATAAAGACTTCAAACGAATACAGTGATCTATATGCATAATATGGTAATTGTGATAACTTGAAATTCAGAAAGATACTGATAATTATATGTAGTGAAAATGGCTAATGCTGACCACCTGATAGCATTGCACATTTCACTGATTAACAGCACTAGTTAATAAAACCCCTGCTGACTTAAATCTTACCTATGCCTTACCTTAAGATACAGAGAGAAAGTAAAAATGAAATTTACAATGTTTTATATTGCAAATGTCACACAGCTGGTTGGCATTTTTGGCATGATATATGTGCAGACACATCACAAAGCAGCCAAAGTCAGCACAAAGCCCAGGGTTGCATCCATTGCAGACAAACTGTGAACCATCAGTTTATACTGTGACTCCAAGGCACCTGAAAATTACTGTATTTTATCCTACAGTTTCCTTTCTTTAGCCCACCCTTACTTAAAGTATACTCTACTAAGTGGGCACTGATTTCTCTTATTAGCGGCACTCCAGAAAACAACAGGAAAGCTAACCCCTGTGCAAATTCGCCTTGCTTTACTGCTATTTTTATTTATATCAAAATGTGGCTCGTGCCTGTGGAACTGGCGGTGCTGGAGGCTGACGTGAACTCTGCAGTCAATAAGCCTGCCCGGCCACTGGCCTCACCGGACCCCCATCACGGGCTGAGAAGGCAGCTCACTCCCATCGATCTTCACTGCTTTGGCTAATTGTGGTATAGATAGTTGTCAGCAGGACTTAAAGCAAAAGCATCAACTCATTTTCCCAGGTTAGTGATTTACAGCCAGATAACAACTCATGGTCACTTTCGACAAGGATCAGAGGTGAAGCAGTGACCTGGAGTCAAAAGGTAACGTCTTATTAGCTGCCATCCTTAAGTGGCTTTTGTCATCATGTCAACCTTAAAGTAACGCAGGGCTGGGGGTGGGGGGGATGACCAATGGCCAAAAGTGAGCTGCTAGACAGTTTAAACAGAGGAAGGGAAGACACCAGCATTTAGAAAAAGCAAAATGAAAAAATGCACAGAAGTATTTTTTCTAGCTTTGTGGACAATGAGGGAGTAAGACTTGCACCCAGTTATCACAAATTATTGTGATACTTAAAATGGGAGGTGCTTTTATTAAGGATGAACTAAAGCAAGCAAGCTGCAGAAAAATTTGGGGTAATGCTTAGCACTCATACATTTATGAAATGTATAGTTTGTGTAAAAGCCTATCTGACAAGTAACCTACCTTCTCTCCTAACATCTAATTTAATTGATGCTTTAGAAATGTGGATGCTCATGCAGACTTCTCACTTGGCTGCTTGAAAGATATTCTTCGTATCACTGAAAATCACTCTTTTAAACCAAGGGATTAATTTCCTGGGGCTGAGATAAAACCATTGATCCCTCTTTTCTGTCCATGAGAAGGAAGGCAGGTGAAGCAGAGGCTGGCACTGAGCTAATCTCAGGCTCTCCTGGTGCTACGTGTATTTCAAAGCCGAGGAGGAGCATACTCAGCTTGCAGCAGAGCATCAGGGCATAGCAAGGGCCGGTGGCTCCACAATGGGGGACAACCTGGGAGATGAGGGCAACCACAGACAGGATGCAGGCCCACAGGGTAAGGCCATGGCAGGCAGAGCTGTGTGCTGGTAATGAGGTCCAGCTTGGGAGGCCTGGGCACCCGGTCTGGCACTTGCCAATTTTTTTTACCCACAGAAGCTGTCGTGTTCATGCTGTTGTGTATAAGAGGAAGGAGGTTCACAGTCGTTGGACCGGTTGTTCTTCCGGCTCCAGAGAGGGCGATAGCTGTGCATGCTCTTGGAGGAGAAACTATCAGCCAGGAAGGAAATTAGTGATGGAGAGGCTCTGGGATCAGACTTAACGCTGGCTTTGTTCTGTTTTAGTGGTGGAAGTGCAAGGAGTGAGGTAAAGCAGCACACTGTTGACACCAGATTAGGAGGCACTGCCAACAGAGCAAGGGCTGGAATATTGTGTGAAGGCACAATGTAACAAACATGAGGACCAGTGGGGTAGAAATGGAAATCTATCTAACAGCAAACTAATAGTCTCCATGTTTTGGGATTAATCATGGAAATTGCTTTGAGTTCATCAGCTGTGAATGACAGAGGAGTAAGTCTTGGTTTTATTAGTCACAAGGTGACAATGAGCCACTGAGATGTGTTGGCTGTGAAGAAAAAAAAGGCGACCACAAAAACTACTAGGCAAGGTACTTCCTACAGAGAGCAAGACTTATTAATGCCATCACAGAAATCTCTGGAGAGATCTCATCCCTGCTGCTTTATACCAGCCACTCTCAGTCAGGAAAGAGAGTAAGTCTTGGTTTTATTATTCACAAGGTGACAATGAGCCACTGAGATGTGTTGGCTGTGAAGAAAAAAAAGGCGACCACAAAAACTACTAGGCAAGGTACTTCCTACAGAGAGCAAGACTTATTAATGCCATCACAGAAATCTCTGGAGAGATCTCATCCCTGCTGCTTTATACCAGCCACTCTCAGTCAGGAAAGACGTGGCCAGCCTGGAGCAGAGGCAAAGGTGATAGCTGGGGGCAGTCACTCTCCTGTGAGGGAATACGCACAAGAGTAATGAGCTCAGCAAAAGACTGAGGGCTTATATGATCGCTCTTCATAAGTAATTCAGAAGAGTTAGTAGCAGGAAGGGAAAAGGGCTATTTAAGTTAAGCTAAAGAGCAGTTTTGGCACAAGAACGAGTGGTGTGAGAGGCTGCAGGGATCCCACCGTGCCAGCGAGGGAGACGAAGGAAGTGAGAAATGCCATTAAGCTTCCTGGCCGTCCTTGGCTGTGGGCTGAGTAAACCTGCTCAGCTGCAGGGGACTTGGTGGGCTTTAAAAGGAACTGGGAGGTTAATGACAAGTTCATTGGAAGAGCGTGCTACATTCTGGGTAGCTAGGGTCTTTGGGCTGGGGTAATTAGCAGATAATATAAGCTGATGTTTGTTTTTCTAATAGGATATAGCTATTTTGAGAGACTGAGAAATTTGGGGTATTGAAAAGGGTGAAACTCAGTTTGGCCTGTGCTGAAGAGCGAGGCTATAAAGCTGAAGTGGGAGCTGGCAGTAAGCACAAACCCTCCTTGCCTGGGTCGGGGCTCTTCTGCCCCTGTGCCTTGTGAATGAATGCTGGAAAGGGTGGGGGAAATACAAATGATGAAATGAGTATATATGTTGATAGCAAAGAAGAAAAGTTCTTCATCCACTGTTGTGGTTTAACCTCAGTCGGGAACTGAGCACCACACAGCCGCTCGCTCACTCCCCCCACCCGGTGGGATGGGGGAGAGAATTGGAAGAGCACAAGTGAGAAAAACTCGTGGGTTGAGATAAAAACAGTTTAATAATTGAAATAAAATGATAATAATAATAATAATAATATGATAATAATAATAATACACAAAGCAAGTGATGCACAGTACAATTGCTCACCACCCGCCAACCGATGCCCAGCCAGTCCCCGAGCAGCGGCCCCCCCGGCCAGCTTTCCCCAGTTTATGTACTGAGCATGACGTCACATGGTATGGAATGTCCCTTTGGCCAGTTTGGCTGTGCCCCCTCCCAGCTTCTGGTGCACCTCCAGCCTTCTCAGTCAGTAGAGCATGGAAAACTAAAAAGTCCTTGGCTAGTGTAAGCATTACCTAGCAACAACTAGAACATCGGCGTGTTATCAACTTTGTTCTCATCCTAAATCCAAAACACTGTACCAGCTACTAGGAAGGAAATTAACTCTATCCCTGCCGAAACCAGGACATCCACACTTTCAAGTTTAGAGTTACTATGGCCAAAGTGCAGTTCAGCTATTGGTAACTTCAGGCATCCATAGGCTTGAATTCTTTCATCTTCCCTGTCAGAAACTACCTGCGCCAAATACTTCACTGCAAGAGCAGAAGCTCTGTTGTACAGTAGCACAGAGAACAACATACACTCTGCAAATCTGTCTGCTGTCTACAGCTGTGTACACTTCCAGCCTCCAGAAGAGCCATTCCATTTCCTTCTAGTGCTGGCAAAGTCAATGAAGAAGACTTCATTAACACCAAGTTGAGGTGTATTTGTGGTGGGGAGTCTTGCACCTGTCCAAGCTGTGGTGATCTGAAACTGTGAAATTGTTAAAAGATGAGCCCAGGTGCCCCTGTGCCCTTTTTGAGTGATACTGTAACACCTCTTGAAAGTCTTCTTAACTGCTTTTGGAAGTGTCCAGGGCAATATCCGTACTTACAGAAGTGTCTTCCAGGCATGTGCCACAGAATGAACACCAAATATATTAGTTTTTTCAAGCTCTCCACCGTTACACACACAATATCATTGAAGATTATAAGGAGTGCTTATCCAAAACCCCATGCAGCTCCCTCCTAGCTGTCAGAAGCCTCTGTGGCAAAAGGAAGCCTGTTGCCTGTACCAACAGCACAGCCTCCACGGTGCAGTGCAAAGGTGGCTTTCAAAAGTTTGATGTTTGCTGCAGCAGAGGTGTTGTTAAAGTGTAAGACACAAGCAGACAACTTTTCTCTGTGTTACTGGAGAGGTTCTTTTTGCCTTTGACTTATCTGAGAAAGTGCAGGTCCACTGCTGTTCCCCATGATGGCTGCATTATGGTACCTACAACTTCCTGTGGGAAGGAGAGATCCCAAGCAGTAAATGCTACCTCAGGGAAAAACAAACAAATCAGATACTTCCTGGTAACTCTCTCTCTTCCCTTCCCCCCCCCCCCC
>NW_008796043.1:1488649-1492540 GCF_000699145.1 Aptenodytes forsteri
CACACATTCAACAACAGAAAATCAAAAGTCAAAGAGCAAGGCCTAGTGTAAAACTTAGTTGCATTAAATCACAGGAAGGCAGTAACTATCCTGGCATCTCTGGCTGCCTTCTGAAAGCAAATACTTGCTCCCGCTTAATGCTACTAGCCCGAATATAGGATGTCAGTATTGAAGATTAGCTTGGTATGTTGACACAGAAGATGTCCTAACATAGCAAGACAGGGTGGGAGAGTGACAGCAAGCGATCAAGGACAATCCGCCCTACTGAATGAGCACTAAAGGCTGATGGAGAAGCATGAACTTGATAGGGGCGGGGGAGGAAGGAGTTTGAAGAAACACTGATTGAGGTCAAGAAGATTTCCCTTTTAAAAGGAGAGAGACAGAGGAACATTAAATAGGTAATGACAAAGTAAATGGAGGAAAGCTCCTGCACAGTACAGCTGCATGATAATCAGCAGAGGTTATACATGTATTCACTAGCTATTTGCACTGATCAGCCCAGGGACTTGGATCATGATGGTATCTGAGCATTCAACAATAAAAGGAGATTTCCCAGGTGATTGTAGGCGTGATCCAAAATGAACTACCTGCAGCTCTGTGGCCACGTTGTAATGCAATACTGCAGTATACCAAACAAAATAGCCAGGAGTTCAAAGGCATACTCTGGACCCTGTCCACCTCCATTCCCTGGGAAGCTGAGGGAATGCATTTAAAGAGGATAATCATGTGAAAATCAGGGTCTGTACAGCTCTCCTTCTTAGGGACAAATAACTTCCATTGAGATCAGTGGGACCTAGTCATAAGGGGTCTGAACTGAAATCTTTTAAAATAAGTGGGAGCCCATAGTCCTTCTATTTGCTTCAGCTATGCTTTGTTCTGTATTTTTTCTGAGTTAGGAAAACAAGATCTCTGTTACTGCAGGTCTGGAGAGAAGTGATATTTGTATTTCTATTAGTGTTAAAAACTGCATCCTTCTTTTAGTGTAAAAAAAACCCCAAAACCTTGTAAGCTGTACTTCATAAATGCTACCTTTTGGATTAGGCACGACTAAGACAGACTTGTTAATGCCATTGTTTGTAAAAAAACTCTTCCAGTGCTTCAACGTGAAAGTAGGCTGCCCTAAAATAAACATCTGCATCCTCTCATCTGCACCATCATACTACAGCAGAGCCTGGCAAATTTAATTACCACACAGCGTTCTGTTTTCTCCCAAAGAGAAGAGAAATTTGTTTGCCTCTTGCCCTGGGCTTTCACATGTTCAGAAAGCTCCCATGCACCAGCACGGTCTGGGTGAGAGCTCTGCGAACGCAGGCCAGCTGCCAGGAAAGCTGCCTCCAGCTCTGCTGCTCTCATTCCTGAGCTGTCAGCCCTGCTCTTCTAGGGGAGCAGAGCTGTTGGGGGCAGCTGGAGCTGCACCACCCTGCTGCCCTGTTGTAATTACAGCACATCCAGCATGCAGGCTGCTAGGAATACCTTTATTAAACCAGTGCCGCTGACGTGGCTTTCCCTGCTAATGTGTGACACTGCTCTGCTTTGAACCTGAATGTTTCTGAAGCATCAGCAGTGGCTTAGCTGTATCAATCGCTGTTCCTGTTAGCAGTGCAGGTGGAAGGGTGGGAAAGAGCCTGAAGCTGATCCAGAAGAAGGCCTGCATTGATAGCACTTTTCCTGTCTATGTGATGTGGGAATTGTCAGGATGCCAACAATTCCGCTCCTTTTGAACATCTTCTAGCAAAAGACACTTCTGGTTTCTGTTCCAGTTGAAATGTTTCCACTGGTTTCTCTTGGTTCCACGTGAAAAATAGGCTTTAGATCAGAGCCTTTGGGCAACTGATTTTCTGGGCACGTTACTGCTCCCTGGGGCCGTGGTTCTCCTGTGGAAACCCCAGGAAGATTCCAGTGGAATGTTGGCTGTGAAAGGTGAACTTGACCTGAAAACAGATTTCAGCTTCAAATATCAAAATTAACTGAAATGATTTAACTTCCTGGGCAGAGACTCTGTCTTTGTGATGGTCAAGAAAAAGCAGCGCAGGAGGCACTAGCCAGAGCGTTTTGTACTTTCAGAACCCACCTTGAGCCTCCAGCTTCTGCCCTTTAGTAGGCCCGTGTCCAGCTGATGTCATCTGCCCATGGCCCTAACAGAAATACATTTACACCAGCCATGGTTCAAACTGGGAACACCTGTATTTTCACAGCAGTGCCTCACATCAGGCAGTGGGTACAGATTAGCATGAACCCTATAGTGGCCTCACATCTCCCAGAGGTTCTCCAGGGCTGAAGACTCCTCATATGATTAGTTAAACACACTTTACGGTTGCTTTGCATTATCATAACACGGAGTACCACGACCAGGCTGGAGGATCTGCTCCGTATACCATACAGAGCCCCGACCCACAATATTTCTATTCACAGTCCACTATGTGGGACTATGTCTCAATCATAGTATCAGGCTCAAAACATTTCTAGTTAGTACAATTACGATTAAAAGAAAAACTATTTTTTGCATTAGTTTAGGAAAAAAAAAGATTTAATCCAACTAGAAGAAGAATATGTCCTGACTTGAAGAAGGGAATCACTGATAAACTTTTAGCATACAAAAAACCCTGCCAGTTTCTGCTAAGAGTCACCATGCCTCACACAGAAATCACTGTTGAAAATCAGAAGACCAAATTACTTTCCGTTGTAGAGGTAATAAGTGCATTTCATGACGGACAGAAAAGCCTGTTAGGACATTTCTGGTTCTGGGAATTTGCAGGCTAAGGAATTAGCAGAGACATAAAATGAAGGTGCTGGGATAGGATAAGAAACTCAAGTTACTTTTACCAATATGCAATGTGATGGACTCAGCAGCTACTTTATTGGAGCCTTTTTTTTAACTGGGATTGATTCTCTATGGGTTAAAGCTGCTTTCACTGCTCCAGTTTTATCAATTGGCTTGGAAGGTGAGTACTTTTTTCAGAATGAGAAATCTGTGTGTAGATGGTCTGGGGTCAGTGCAACTACTTCAATCTTGATGTCTAGTACAGCAGGCTGGGGCTGTGCAGGACAACAGGGACATACCAAAGACTGCTCTGTGTCCGACGCTGTTCCTTCTCCTTACACAGGAAGAAGTTAGGCGGGATTTCTTTTCTAACCTGGGACACACGATTGATCAAGTGAGCACCAAGCCCTTGTCCAAGAAGGCTGTATAGGGTGACATTGCCTCTCACCTGCACTGAGCATAGGCCAGGGAGACTACAGTGTGACTTGTTGCAGGGACAGTATTTAACTTGTAGCTTTATTGTACAGAACAGAACGATTATCAGCTGATTTGTTTTAGTGTCCTAAGAGTCTCTCAGCCCAGGTGCTGAGACATTTTGTGGGCAGAACCCAAATGGATCCCTTCGCCCCCAGGAGGTTTACCATGCCAGGCTCCAGTCTTGCCAGTAAACCTAACAGACAGCCAACCCTATAAAGTCAATGGGACAACTTACATATTCACAGCTACGGATGAGTGCACGTGTTGGCAGGATCTGGGTCTACTTTTTCCCCCCTTTCTTTCAACTTGCTGGACTACTGGAAGTCTTTCTGGTTAACGGGGGAGGTCCCGGACGACTGGAGGCTTGCCAATGTGACACCCATCTACAAGAAGGGCCGGAAGGAGGATCCGGGGAACTACAGGCCTGTCAGCCTGACCTCGGTGCCGGGGAAGATTATGGAGCGGTTCATCTTGAGGGCGCTCACAAGGCATGAGCAGGACAACCAGGGGATCAGGCCCAGCCAGCACGGGTTCATGAGAGGCAGGTCCTGCTTGACCAACCTGATCTCCTTCTATGACCAGGTGACCCGCCTAGTGGATGAGGGAAAGGCTGTGGATGTGGTCTACCTGGACTTCAGTAAGGCCTTTGACAC
>NW_008796043.1:1493549-1517404 GCF_000699145.1 Aptenodytes forsteri
TGTAGATGAGGCGCTTAGGGACATGGTTTAGTGGGCATGGTGGTGTTGGGTTGACGGTTGGACTCGATGATCTTAGAGGTCTTTTCCAACCTTAATGATTCTATGATTCTATGATTCTATGATTTATGTGTGTGGCAGGTTGCTTCTCCTTACAATGTTTAGATGAGACCCCTGAGATTAGCCTGAGTATGGGAGCACAGTGACTTCAAGTCAGCTCTGTGCAAACACAAGGACTGTTTAGCTTTCCATGGAGTGCTGGGATCTCTGTGCTTTGCCCAAGCATTGTTGATCACCTTCTTAGGAAGCTCTCCTTTAATTTCTGGCCTTTACCAGGGAAACCATTGATCTAATTGGCAGCTCAAATTTATCAGATACTGATCAGATGCATGTTTGCTGAAGACAAAGGTCTTTTTGATCAATTGCATTGGGAATTTTACCTGGAATTCAATACCCATACGGTCTCTTAAGGCTAAGATTTTCACTGAGTTTTATCCTGAAGTATAAATACGGTAACATCTTAGGAAACAGCAGCATGGAAGAAGATATGAGGGTCCTAAGAAACAGGCAAAGTAGCAGGAGCTCCCAGTGCCCTGCCTTGGCGATGGGCACTGTGTATGAACTGCCACCTTGTGAGGAGAAAGGATTTTACCACTAAATGGGGCATCGGGGTCACCATTACTGGAATAGTACACGTCATTCTGCTGCTGGTGCTTTAAAAAAGAAAACGCAGGAAACAAACAGGAAAAGTCCAGAACTGAAAAGGACAAAGACGGGGCCTGGGCAAATGCTTTGAAGGCTGGAGGAAATGCCTTGCAGTGAGAGACTTTGAGAATTCAGTCTGTTTAGCTTAGCAAAGAGAAGACTGAGAAGTGACCTGGTATCACTGCAAAGTACCTTCACAGAGGAGGAACACAAAGCCAAAAGGCTTTAACCTAGCTGAGAAGGCAGGAAAAGGAATGAGGCTGATGGAACAAGGGAAGCCAAAGACAGGCAAATCCAAAACCAGGCATGTTTGTAATGTTACAGAAAACTAACTGTTTGAATAAGGAGCTAAGGGCATGGCTGATTATTAGTCTCTTCGTGTCTTCAATCTTGTCTAGAAGGTAAGGTTCAGTTACACATCAGTAATTCTGTGCAATACAGCCTTATTGGGTAACAGTTCATGTCCTCTGACATACCAGGGGTTAGCCTACAAAACACTTCTGGTGTTAAACTTTATGCTACTACAGATGAAGTGCTGCTTCAAGTGGAAGTGAGTCTCCGAGAGTTTGAGGTCTCTTTTGTAATGTCCTACTGGCTCAAGCAGCAAAGACAGGCAATTTTTTTCTCCTTCGATGCTTTTTCTGCTTTTCCATTTCTGAAATAGTGGATAAGTCACAAGTTTAAAGACATGTCTGGGAGACAGGCTTGATGATTAAGTCCAGTGTGTTTGAAGATCCTTGGATAAAAGGCTGAAGTAGTAAAAGGATAAAAGGGTACTTCTGCCTTGGATAAGAGGCCGAAGTATTAAAAATTTCATATTTGCTCTGGTATAAATCTATGTATGTTTCCAGCTGTGGTGGAGCAGAATAAAGACTGGAATATTTGCTTCCTGAAGTCTTCTTCTGAATACCAGCAGGTTACCACTCATGGGGAGAAGAGGTACCCGTACCTATCTATACGTCAGGCTGTTATTTTCACCATAAGAATAATCATGGGAGTGGGGTAAGCCATCACTGAAAATTATTCCCTCACCACTCTATTCCTAGCGAATACGGTTGTTTTACAAGGTTCTTTTAAAAAAACTTTATGTAGCATTAATTACCTGCTGTAACTGCCGTGTGAGACCATTGTTTCTCAGAGAACAGTGACTACGAGATCTCTTGTCTGAGAATTGCCACACCAGAGACTTGGGGTGCTCTGGAAGTGTTACCCATGCCAGATTTGCTAATACGTTATTCTTGGCTGCTTACTCTGGTCTCAAACGCTGGTCTCATTTGAGTCCTAGCTAACAGAAGAGCCAAGAGCTATGACGTTATTTTCTATTTCACTTTGATGATTTGGTATTGAGAGGGAATATTCCCCAAGGAGAGGTGAAATCATGACTACAGTTCATGGGTGGACATTTATTGCTTTTGGTTTATTGCAGGTAGGAGTTCCCGCCTACACCACAATCAAGCATGCAGAAGCTGCGGCACAGTAGGATACTGCTTGTAGAAAATGCTATTGCTTTTGAGTTCCTGTAAAAAGGCTTCTCTGATAAGAGATATCCTAAAGAAGAGTATTCCCATGCTATTATATGAAAGAAACTTGCTCTGGAGCCATCCGTGACAGGCTGCAGGTTGTGATATTTTCTATCTTTTTTTTTAAACCAGAATTATCTGCACACAGTGAGTGACTTTGCTAGTGAGCCAGGTGATTTTCCTGGGCTTCACAAGCACAAGTTGGTCAGATGTCCTGCAGAACATCTTTTTTCGCTTGCTTTTTTTCCTGTGCACATAGGTTTTAAACCAATTCAGGAAGTTCAAAAGCAGCATAAAATTTCTCATTGCCCTTACACATGTGGTTTAAAACTTTGTGGACATGTTAACAGTCAATCATGTTTAAAAGTTTCTTTAATCATCACCTGGAAGCTTGAGGCTGGGGATATCAATGGTGAACTGGGCTGGTACTAGCTTTGTGAGGAGGAGTTTTCTCTGATACGACAATCTGTGAACATCATTTAAAAAGTTAAGTCTAGCAGATATGCATTGCACGGTAGTTAACAGTAGTTTGAAAACTTAATGCAGAGAAAAATCTCAGGTTGGATCCTTCTTGTTTGTTTAATTAGTTTAATTTCATTTGCTTCATAAAGTTTAGTCCTTATAATCTTAGTGTAGGTAAGTATTGCATCAGTTTAGGTGCTTCAGTGAAGTGTTTCTTAATGGCTCAGCTTTATCTCAGCAGATATATGGAGGTGTTTGCTGAGCAAACTGCTGGTGTTTTATGTGTGTGTGCAACTTCTGTTCAGCACAATGAGAGTCCTGTACTAAGCATGAAGCGAAGGACAGCTGGTGAGAAACATTTGGCTGAGGCCAGTTCAACATGCAAAAGGTTCCTGGTAAGGCTTTAAATGCATATTGGAAGTTAGGTGCGGAATTTGGATTTTATGATTAGGTCCATATTTTTGTTTTGTTGGGCTAGGGAAGACTAGAAAGCTGTTATTCATTTTTGGACCTATTTTGTAACATTTCAAAATATTCAAATGAAACCTCCAAGACTCATATTCTCAGTGTTTTGCTTCATCTTTATTTTTCTAGTCACATGGAACTCTTGGTCCAAGGTTCCCAAGGGGACCGTAGACATGTAAACATTTTTAAAACAGGTATGAAAATCACAGCTAAAAAAAAAGTTGAGAACTGGAATGCTCTGAATGCTAGCTGTAGCTCTGATAGATTAGTAGAAAGACTGGAGAGGTTACTTCTATTAATGCTTCAGTACTTCAATAACGCTAATTTTCCTGCCTGTAAAATGAGCATTTACCTACCTCTGAGGCTGCTATACAAATCAAGCTCAGGCCTTTGAGAAGTTAACAGGGACATCTGCAAAGTGTGTTATAGTTTACAGGCAGCATCCTTTTCTTTTCCCCCCTCTCCATTTCAAAAAACAGGAACCACCTCAGTACCACTAATATACCAGTTATCCAGTAGGAATCCAGTGATTCCAACTCCAGAAAGGTTTGAACAATTCAGTGCCATTTGCTATGTGAACATAAACTGTGACTGGGGAAGGTCTGATCCATAAACAGCCTCGACTGTACCCCCTCTTCCCCCTACAAAACTGCCACGTTCGGTTAAATTTGCTGCATTTCGTGATGAGGAGCGGAAGCAGCCATGCAGCATGAGATGAGCCTCGATGGCCAGCGATACTTTAGTAGCTTCTGTTCACCAAATACTGTTTTCAGCAAGTTGCCCTCTGCTACTATATGGAGTTTCCTGGAGATACTGTACATATATGCAACATGCATGTGAGTCTATTGGCAGCTGAAACCATATTACTAGTCTCTTTTTTAGTTTGATTTGTAGTTTGCCCATGACAAATGTATGTTTTCCTCCCTTCCGAGCAGACTGCTTGCAGTCTGTACTGCCAGAGACGCTGCTAACAAAAACTAAGCCACCACCCACCGAAGAGCAATATGACAAGTACACCGTGACACGGTCTCAGTGAATTGCAGAACGGTGAATTTATTTCTCATTTGTTCACTGGAATTATGTAGGTTTTGTTGCACAATCAGTACTGACAGATATGTTACCAAGGTTTGAAGCTTTTTCTTTTAAACAGAGGCTGTTCTTTCCTTCAGGAAGAAAACACCCAGCCCGGAGCATATTGCCGGCTGTGCAAAGAGGGCTTGGGGATGAGCGGTCCCTCAGGCCACCTCACTGCTGGGCTTGGTGGTGGTTCCCACGTGGCAGCATCTGCTTCTCAAGTTGATGTACTGTGGCCCAGCCTGGCTTTTCTATATGGTGTTTTTCTATCCTGTGCAAGCTGCTGGGACGCTTAAAATAGCAAATATGAGCTTCTGAAAGGAAGAAAGCATTAAGGAGAATGCTATTTCCACAGTTAACAAACATGAGACTCTCGTTACGTGATCCGCCTGCCTCTCTCCTCCGCATCCACGTCCGTACGCACGCAGAAAGAAAGGGAGAAAACTGGAAGGGGGGGGAAGCACCATTAAGACCACCAAAACCATCTGCAGTCAGACTTGTTACGCATGTGCATGCCAACCGTTTGCATACAATAACACATTTGGAGGAAGGATTTTAGGAAATGTGCAGCCCCTAGCAGCGAGTGCCTGAAAAGCATTTGTTATGCCTAGTTTTCATTTACTGCATGTTTTTGGGTTTGTGAATGTATCTAGCCAAGACCACTACCCTCTTGCCATGCTCTCTTAATAGCCAGCACAGAAACAAGATACAGATCATGACTGAGGCTGCACATTTTTTTTTTTAGTAAGATACAAGTCCCTTTTCACATTGGAAATTGATCTCCTTTAGGAGATACAGTTGTGAAATCCTGCTTTAACTCTTCTCTCCATTTTAATTTTCAGGAAGCATGGAAGGAAGGTCTGCAGGACGAGGCTGGCGTTGTCTCCATGCTGTGGAGCATCCTCATCTATAAAGGTAGCCAGCTTTGCACTTTACGGCTTTGTCATTTAAAACAAATAACTCGTTTTGTTAACCGACCTTTGAATTTTGGGTTTACGCTTTCTCAAAAATCATTCTGGAAGTGAATAAGGGAAGAGAGTAAGGGGGGAGGGAGATAAAATCAAACCGTACTAATTTCACATGGGTGTTTATTGACAGTCCTGTGGCCAAAAAATAAAGTTAGAAAACACTACTTTTCAGTATGAAAAATATCCAAGTAAATTGCAGAACTCACAGAAAGCTAAAAGTATTAAGGGCTTCATGTAGGAAATACTCTGCAAAAATTTGGCTGTTATGAGCAGCTCTCATAAAATTATTCTTTTAAGTAGCTAGAAGACCTTTAAAACTTATTTTTCTATATGAACATGTGATCCCTGCTGCTTATATGAAATGCACAGGAGTAAGAAGACCTCATTACTGAGCTAGGATCATTTATTAGCTGCAAAGTGAAATAATTAAAGTTAACTTTGGACATTGTTGTAACTAAAACAGATGTACCTTTGCACTGAAAATCAGCAATATTTTCATCATTAAAGTAGACTTCAGGAAAAGTGTTTTGAATTATTTGTGGCAATTCAGAGGAGCGCTCAAATTATTGAATCACGAATTTTCAATATCCAGCTTGCGTTACGATTGTATATGACAAAACCAATTTGAGGTGCTGGGAAGAATAAGCGTTGCCTATTTGCAGCACCTCAGCATTTAGCGCTTTCCCTCTGATTGTGCTTCATTGCTGCATGGCAGATTCCATGCACCCAGGAATGACTGTTTTGCTGGATAAGCAGGAGGTGGCCCTTTAACTAGTCACTTTTTCAGAAGCACAATAATATCAAGAAAAAATGCAAAATCTGTGTCTAGATTTGCTTCCACTGAGTTTCAATCAAAACAGCATTTGTTCTTCAGCACAGTTACCTTGGTGAGTTTGGATGGCAGTAACTCTACAAAAATAGAAGTTTCATAATAGCAAATATAGGCCATAAGAAATTCAGGCAAGCGGGTGTTATCTTTCTGTACATGTGCTAAAGCTATGGGTAGGATTTTAAAAAGTACATTGATCACTTAAGCAAAAAAAAAAAATTGCTATTGATTTCCAATGGGATTTACACCTGTAGGTCATTTAGAGAGAGATTTTCAAGATGTATTTAATTAGGTAAATATCTAACAGGATTGAGAGAAATGAGGAGGTTATATTCTCAAGGGCTCTTTGGCATTTGCAGTGGCCAGCATCTAGCTGCTCTGTCATCCAGTCCAACCCTTGTCCAGGCTCAGGGCTGCCCCAGTGTGACCGACATTGAGTCGGAGCACTCGTGAAAGGGAGCCCCAGAGACCGAAGAGCAAGGGGCAAGGTAAGCAGCGGAAAGAAAACACCTATCTATCTGAAACACACATGAGGTGCCCACCCATCCTCCTTGTTATCCATAGTGCAATCATCTTTTTATATAGAAATCAAGGACAATGGCATGAAAGGCAAAATATTTTCTTTTTAAAGTTACTTTTTTAGGGAAAGATTATTTCCTTAGAATATTTTCCTTTCAAGTGTACATTCCTACCATCTTCAAATACAGCTCAGTTATGTCTCAATTTATTGTATAAAATGGTACTTAACGTCAGTTGAAACACACATTAAACCCACCTATAAAACTTACTGTACATAGAGTTAAAATTTATTTGTACCTGAGCTTTAAATTAAGGTTTAGCAGGCTTCTGTCATCTGTCCAACAATGTTTCTAGAAGGAAAATACTCTTTCCAGTGCTGCGTTTGAGTCTGGGCATAAATTCCACAACGCTTAAAAATGTGACAGAACTAAGATCTGAAAACAGAACATGAGCCCATTTCCTAACACAAGGCTCCTAAAGTATCCACTCATATCTTTTACTAGATCTCTAGTTTGCAAAACCCTCATCAGACATATGAATATATTCATATCCAACTTTTCTTCAGTTTAATCACATCAATGAGACTTAATGTTTCAAAAAATCAACCTCTTATCCAGGGGAAAAGACTGAATCACAAGAAAGTCTCTTTGTTTGCTGAAAACAAAAAGGTGAAAACTTTTTCAGACTTAACATGAGATATCTCCCTGTTTTGTCTCCTTGTTATGATTAAGGAATATGAAGTTTTTTGTTGCATTTTAATGTTGGCAAAATGAAGTACCTCATGGAAATCCGATACCCTGGGCAAATCAAAATTTGACACAACTTTCTAGATCAAATGATTCCTCTCTGCAGTTGTTCACTGCATCATGCAGTATATGATGAGCAGACCCATACCAGGATTATCCAACCCTTTTCAGCTTGTGTGTTCCTAAATATTTTCAGTGGAGGAATATTACCAAAACAAAAAAGTATATAGTACAGTAAACGTAATGATAATTACTTTCCTAAATTATGTTTTTGGGATAGCCAAGTTGTTCCGGCTTCAGAGCGAGTCTGTTTTTCATTCTTCTTGAGGTTAGCCACATGGTTCCCAACTTTCCTTTGACGGCCTCCTCAGCTGCACAGAGCAATTTCTCCCCCATCCAGGGTTATCCCCCCTGGGGGGCTCCAATTCTCAAGTTTAGGCTCAAGCCTGGATGGAGAATTCCAGAAAGCTTAACTTACGCCTTTGCTTATAAACCTGGTGTAGGGCCCGGTTTGTAGCCATGCTAAAAGGTTTAGTCTACACCTACTACTTACTGAGCCACTAGGAAAAAACCCAACATGTAAATTATCGTATTTAAAGAATTATTATTTACTTATTAATTATTTCCAGAAGTTTTCTTCCTTTCATCTTATGTCATAATCTGGGTTATGAGTGTAAAAAAGAAGTCTGTAAAAAAAGAAATGTGTAACATTTCAGTGGGGAAGTTTTGAAAGCATAGCCACATCCAAAATTTTTATTTCAGATGGGCAATTCAGCATGGCTTTAGGGAGAAAACAAGAAAGAACACTGTTTGGACACCAATAAAATTCAAGGTTGGGGTCTTCAAAATCATCAGCCTTGTTAGCTTACCAAATCCAGGATCTGGAGTTGCACAGCTCTATCTTTTAAATGAAATTGTCAGTACTAATTACTATTAAATATTATAATAGAAAAACAGGGCAGAAAGGGACTACCTAGTCCCTCTCACTGTTTCAAGGCAGGATTAACTATACCTGTGAGCTTTTACTCATGTCAGCCCCCAATCTTCCTTGCACCAATTTAAAGCCATTGCTCTTATCCACCATATTTGAAGAGACAGCCCCTTCCTCTCTGAAAAGGTTTCTACGTACTTGAAAATTGTGATCATTCCTTTTCTCCCGCTCCCAGATTTTCCTTTCTTAATCTAGATAACCTACAAATAAAAGATTTTTTTTAAAGTTATGTTCTTTACTAAGGAGAACATGTTATTCTCCTCTGGATGCTCTCCAAGTGTGCCACATTGCTTTTAAAGTATAATATCCAAAACCAGCCACAGCGCTCCAGCTGAGGCTTGATCAATGACGGGTGGAAAAAGGATCTTTCCATGTGTCTTGCAATCTATATTTCTGTCTGTATTTCCCACTCTTATGAGATTCAGGGGGAGTGTTGGCAACAGCACAGTTATGACTTACGTTTAGTATACTCCCAAGACCCTTTTCTGAAAAAATGCTACCTAACCATTTATTTTTCATCCTCTATTGGGGAGGAATAATCAACTAACAAATGTATTGCATCTTATTTATCCTTATTGATGCTCACCCAGTATTTTTAATCCGTTTTTCCAGATCTTTTAAATTCTAAATAACCCTTGTGTGCACTTGCAGTCCCTCCCACCTTGAGTCATCTTCAAGTTTAACTCCCACTTCCATTGCCTAAGTCAGAGACCAAACGGATCGGCATTAAAACAGCCAAGAGGTCTCTGATGCTTCACCCCAGCTAAAAGACCTGTTTCGGTGTCAGAGAAAGTAAGGTGGCCTGACACCTCCACGAGGAACCGGCATAGGCTGTTACTTATTTCTTTGTGATTCCCCCCATTACTTACCAGTCTTTTTATGTGTGCTTTTTCCAGGAACTGGCATCAGGCTGGGCAATGATATGGTAGCTACAGCTACCACAATCCTCTGCTTTTCCCATTTTTTTTTTCCTGAGAGAGTTATCCCATTTGCCCTTTTCAAGAACTTTACCCACCTTCAGAAATATCTGTGGTGTTCTAATCCAACTTTAGTCAGTTTTTAAGTATTCTAGGCCAGCTGATTTCAAAATATCTAACTCAGGTTAAGAGCACTTAGCTATCCTTAATCTTGGAGGAGATCAGTACTTCAACTAATAGCTGCTTTTACAACACATTTTGAAGTTATGCAAAAGCTATACACTAGTCATGACATTTGATGTTTGACTTTTGTAAGCATACATCACGTTTCCAAAAGTATGCAAAATACCGGTGGGAGTCTATGCTTTCATGCTTTAGATGTATTCAGCACTTTATTAGTGAGTGAAAGGTACAATATAGGTTTATTCAACAGCGTTTGTAAATTTTGATCAGACCTTCCTTGCAAGAATTAAGCTTCAGAATTAGCTGAACACTATTCTGAAAGCAGAAACCCAGTTGTTTACTGCCAAATCTATAGGCTATTGATGAGAGCAGAGATTTGTTATTCCATAGTTTGTCCTCCCCCCATATTTATTGATCAGTATCTAACAGCTGCATTATCACTCAGATTTCTTGCTTTGAGAAACAACTTATGTCTGCAGCAATTCTATCAATGCCTTTTATTCCAGTCATGAGAGAAAGGAAACGGGATGCTAGCAAGAGTCAAAGATAACATCAGAACTCAGTCTTAATTTAAGTGTGTAATCTCTAAAAAGCTCTGCTTTACCCATTTATTAGGGTAAAGAGACGAACTTAGCACACATTTCTGATGACCTTTGCCTTGGTAGATGACTGCTCCAGCTACCTCCCTGCAGGTGATCCCGTCGCCAGCGACCACAGAGCATTGGTTAAAGTCTGATGAAGTTGCAGCTATAGGATGCTCGAGATCCAGGGAATGGGTGTAGCAGAGACAAGAGGAAAACGTGAGTATTAAGCAGTGCCATCTAGTGTAGTGCAGGCACTCATCCACAGGGAAGGGAGCCGGCCTCCAGGCGTTGTTTAGCCTTTAAGTGGAAGAGAATCACAGGACTAAACCCATACACACCACAGAAGGGTTTTGATGGCAAATACAAGTAAAAGATGCCAGAGTGGTTTTGTGCCTTTTAAGTTCTGCCTGATTTGCACCCTGGATACCCAGATCCTTTTTTCTTGGGGTGTGTGTGTTTGCCTGAACTACAAAAAGGGGGAGTGTGTCTGCATAAGCCTCTCTATAGATTTGAGCATTCATACTGCCGGATTAAGAGACCCGTTTGAGCACTGCAATGACAGATGGTAAGAACTTGGTTGGAGGGAGCTACCAAACCAATTTGTGTATAGCACCTGGTACTGCAAGGCTTTAAGGGAAGCTCTAGCAAGATTTGAAGCCCCTGATGGTACAGATGCTTTCACTAGGGAATTAGAAGAACTCCTACAGAAGAGGTTAACACACTCCCTAGTTTTAGGCATTGCCCATCCTGTACAGAACTCTGCGTTGCATGGTGGTAAACTCTCCACGTTCCTTATTAGAGTTTACCGTTGCAACATAGTTCAAGGACAAAAATATAGATAAAATACTCTATGAAATCACATCAATTGCTGTTAAAAGACACTGGACACATACCACAATCAAGTCTCTCAAATAGGTCAGCAAGGACTGCTGTAGCAAAATAACCTTTGCATCAGCTGAACATTTTCCACTCAGCAAGCATCTCCTCAGTCCTCCGTTTTCCTTGAGCAGGCTGGCAGACTAGCTAGCTGAACTGAATACAGGCAACGCTTTCTGAGACTCTTCCTAAAGGGACTAAATCAATCACAAGCATAACTCAAAGCCAGGTAAAATAGGTAAGCCAAATCTTACCACCTGTCTCCTTCCAGCTCTCTACCATCACCTAGATAGCCGGCAGATCACCCAGTTCTGCATAACAGAACCTTATCCTTAACATGACCCAGTCTCTTTAGCTCTAGCAGGCTCCCTCCCTTCAGTAAGCTGCTTGTTAGCCTTATCTCATCAGCTGGGAGACAGCTGATTAGTTACAGGTAGAGGCTAAACTGATCATCTGAGAGCCCCATCTCACATGTGACCTGATGAATTATATATTTTTACAATGTGTGGAAAATGCCTGTCTTCCTACGCACGTACTTCGAGAATTACAGATTACTAAGAAACTGGATGAAATTATGTGACCTGTGTTATACAGAACAATGGGTTAGATGAGAAATTGGCTTCTTCCTTCTTAAAAACTATGAATGTATTTTGGTTTGACCAGTACAAGAAATGCTTCGACTTGTGCCTGAGTTGGAAAACTACGTGCCCTACTACATGAGAGCATTACTCTCACAAAGAAACTGTCTCTTTAAAGGAAGTAATTTCTTTGAAAATGGTTATCTATAGAAACAGGCAAATTAAAGTTTTTGAAGTTTTCAATTCTCAGTTTGGGCTTCTAAAGTAATCACCTCTGCAGATAAATGTAACTGTATGTCTGTTGTTATTCACAAAACAAATATTTGGAAGTGTACTGAAAAGTAGAAAAAAGTGGGAGTGTGACACCCGAGGTAGGACAGGGGGACGGGAAGGGCGAAGCATGCAATGGCCAGACGCTCCCACCTGCTGCTTCGCCCCCAGCACCACCTCTGCCCCTGCAAAGCGGGGAACTACAGGAGAGATTTCTTCTCGCCCCTCTGCTCTTCTGCTCCACTCTCCTGTATCTTTGCAGATTTGCCTGGTCTCCAGAGGGCCTGATCTCCGAGTTGGAAAATGCTGCCTTAACACTTCACCGGCCTTGGGACGGGGAATGACAGCGTCACAGGCCTTGGGAGAGGGAGCGGCTGGTGTCTGTGTGCTCTGCAGCAGGTTTTCCGGCAGGTCGTGGGTGGTGGTGTGCGACCTGCCACCCTGTTCCCTCAGAGAAAGGCGCATCCGTGCCTCTCCGCCTCATTCAGCTGGGAAGCGGCGGGGAGGAAGCCGCCATGCGGCTCTCCCGCGCCAGGCTCATTACACCCATCTCTGGCTGAGGCTGGCAGCAATTATACAAAACCCCAGGAGAAAGTGGCCTGACTTTATTCTGCCCGCTCATTAAAACCTCCCTCCTTTACAGCAAGATCTTTGAAGAGCGCATGCCAATATTTTTGAAAATAACGTCAGTTATTGAGAAACCTGGAAAAGGTGTCCCATATTATTCCATCATGGATCCCCTGTCAAAAACCTCATGATGAGGAAACAGGATCAATTATCCCACTGTGGGCTCTTAGAAGGTGCTGCTAAGAGCAGGTAGCTTTGGCCATCCTGATGCCTCAGGGGCCACCCGGTAGACATGCCCTTAGATTTGGCGCTGTGTACAGACTCAAGGTGCAAGCTAAATGTGGTGGTGATTTTTACATTTTATCACTGTGTAATTTCAAAATGCTTTTTCAGAGCCTGTGTAAAGCAGCCAGGCATAGCATCCCCCTGAGAATTTTCACTGTACAATAAGTGATTTTTACCCATATTTGCTAGCGGCAATCCAGTTCCCGAAGCAGGTACGATAGTGTGGGTGGAGGCCTCAGAATAGGCAAATCCCTTACACCCAGTACACCTCTCACACAGTATCGATAAACCTAAAGTGTAGGTTTGTCTAGCAACAGTGATTCACATTAGAAACTGGAGCAAGCTTCTGCGGGGGTGTGTGTGTGTGTGATTGCAAAATTTCCATATAAAAAAATGTTTTTCGAAGTTAAGTGTGAAGCGGTTAAGCATTAGCAGTGCCAGAGTCCAGCCTGGCGGGGATCTGTCAGTATTGCCCTGCATCGATGGGTTTTTTCCACTAACTGAATGGTTCTGAGTGAGTTTATCTTGAATGTCCAGACCGCACTCACCGCATTGAGCACCCTTCTCAAAGGGATGGTTGTTCCTTGCTATTAGCAAAATTTCTGACTAAGTATTTAATGATCGCTATAAAAAAAATTCAGCTGGAATAATAAAAAATTCAGGTCATTGTGGATGTCTTGAGCAAAATTACGCAGGGTATCATGTCAAAAGCAGGAACTGCCCCAATAGCACCCTGATCTGGGCTCACTCTCTAATCACCTAATTGACCCAATACTGCAAATAGGTGAGGTTCCGAGTGCTTTTTTATTCTTCCAAAGTTGCTGTTACCTGTTAAACTGCACTGCAGATAGCAGCAATTTTCCCTCCTTCTCCCTCATCCTCCAAAAATCTCTAATGCTTTACAATGCATCGCCACTTATTGCTCATTTTGCCACCTGAACGCTCGCATAGAGCTGACTGACTAATCTCTGCTGTCAATGCATATCAATAGTAGTCAGATCACTCATATCTGAATCATTCGTGCCCTGTGCAAGCAGAGTCTCATTCAGGTGTTTAACATGCTAGTCCAAGTGCAGCTCTACATTACAGTCATTTAGTAAATGAGTGATTGTTTTGGTCTTCAGAAAGGAAGGTGGGAGAGGGGAGTATTTTTGTTTTCTGTTACAGTGTTGCTGCCACTTAACTTGAACAGAAAAAAATGTGATACCCAGTGTCTAACTCTTTTCTTCTCCTTTTGTTTGGCTAAAATTAAAGTGTTGGGGTTTTTTTTAATTATCTTCATTATATTTTGAGATGAATTTAAGAAAAGTGATTATTAGTTGATCTTTCTTCAGAAAGAGATTGTGAATGATCACAGCAAATAGATTCAACTTGGTCATGGATAAAATTCATAAAAGGATATCTTCTGTGAAGGAAGTAACTGACATCAATAGTTCAACCTGCGGATTCTTTTAACTATTTTTTTACTAGTATTTCTGCCACTTTGAACTTCCAGACCTAATGTGGAGGGAGAGTACATTATTTTTAGAAACAAATTTGTCATCTCATTTAGTTAAAAAAAAAGAAAAAACAGTGAGAAAATCTAACAATTGGTTTTCTCACCTTTGCTTTAAAGTGCATGTTTTACTGTGTATGATCATTGCTTTTGTTTTATTTCTCAAGTACTCTCTGCTGTATGTAAAATCAGTTCTATTAACAATACTGTTTATACAGAAAGAGTGGTAGCACTGTGGCCATGGCAGTTCAAAGACACAAAGTTTGCAGGAAAAAGTAACTAACCTCTTTGATTAGAACAACTGTTATATTCATTTCTCCAGCTGTAATAAGACAGTCCTTCCCCTATCTTGACTCTTTTACATAGCTTTGTATGTTGTAATGGCTTCAGATGAACTATACAGAACTGCCCAGAGCTACACTTTGAAGTAATGTTTATTTACATTTCCCTATATAGTTGGTCTCCATGACTTACCATCAAAATATCAAAAGGGTTCTCCTTTTCCTTGTGAGCAGTAATTTTCTAGGTCAAGTAACATTTGCATTGAGCACTGCTCAGAGACAGACACTGCTGGATTTAGACAGTACGGTTTGATGCAGTGGCTGGGAAGATCTTGGACAAGCACTGAAACAAGAAATTCTCTGCCTATTTTAAAGTAGATTTTTCCTTCTTATTTCATACACCTCAGTGAAAAGTGATCAGGAATAGAGAGGTCCTGGCCAGAGAGGTCCAATGGTGTCTTACTTTACATTTAGTTCTGCATAACAAAATCTATGGAGAACTATTAATTGATATTTTTGGACATTTTCAGTGTGGCAAATGCAGCATCATTTTGGCTCATCCAGTGGAATTCACTGAAATCCAAGTCAAGGTGTCTGCTGGCTTCAGCAGCGACAGGACCTCATTCTTTAAATTGGGTCTGGGGTGTAATTTACAAAAGAGCCTGGAAAAATTGGGAGCTCACATTCCACCGAGATGGACAAGGAGTGGGGCATCCCGCTTCCCTCTGCACCCCCATGGCGAACTATAACCCACGCGCCTTTTGGAAACGGCTGCCGTCAATTAGACGTCAGCTCCTCAAGTAGTGGAGGAATGGTGGGGTGAAACGCGATGCTCTGTGCTGGAAGTACTCAGGCTAGATGATGATTAGGGGTTCCCCAGCCGTAAAAACCTTGAATCCATATGCCAGGCAGAATGTCCCACCTGAGCAGCAAGCATGTAGTTTATGTTATAGTCCGTCACTGTAAAATTCCCCAGCAAATGTAAATGAAGGGAAAAATGTTTGACTCATATTTACTAGTTACAGTAGGAGAACATAGGACATAGGCAGCTATGCGTTAGGTATTTGGTGCAAGTTTATAGATCACAAAGCTGGAAAGACAATTTGTGATCATCTATTTTTTTCCCGTATTACACAGGTTACAGGACTTTCTTGAATTAACTCCTGTAGGAACTAGAGCATTTCCCTGAGAAAATCAATCATTTTCAACTTCAAAATATCTAGTGATGGAGAATCTATTACAATCCTTGGTAAATTGTTCTAATAATTAATTACCTTCCATGTTAAAATGTGTCTAGTTTCAAATTTCACTGGTTCTTGTCAGAATTTTTTCCACTTGACTGAAATGCCATACATTATCAAATTTCTACTCTTCTATTCTATTTCTACAGGGAGACGGGAAATTTATAAATTATAACCAACTCTCCCCTTAACCTTGTCTTTGTTAAGCTGAATGGATTGATCTACTTAAGCCTCTCATTGAAGGACATCCCCTCCCCCCCTGTAGCCCTTCTCTGAACCCCCTCTGTTGGCTACCAGTCCCCAATGGCGGACCCCAGAGCGAACACTACTTCAGTCACCACTGCACCTCTGCCGATACAGAGGCAACACAGCTTTACTCTGAGAGATCCTGCAGCAGATACAGGGCATTGACCCTTTGACTCACACCCTTGGATTGAAAATTTATATTTTGCTGATTATTCACCATTACTCTTGATTTATGTTTTTTTTAGAGAGCCTTTATACATATGGACAAGAACCCAATACTATAAATGTACATACCGAGCCCTGATGTGAGTCTGGAGATCCTAAGCATAGTTACGCTCAGTCTGAAACGGGGCTGATCTGGCAGGTGTTGTGTGCAACAGAGAAATTGATTTCTTTGAAGGAGGGGGCACGTCAACTGCTTCTCTAGATACACTAAACTGTGCCTCAGACATGGAGAACAAAACACAGCAACCCCCTTAACGGACTGTTTTTCATGTGTACTCCAAGATCTGTGACGGTTGCTTTGTTTCCCAGACAGAATTTAAGATACTGGGATTTTTCTACAACACTCCACATAGTCTTTTTGGATGCACCTCTTTTCCTGTTTGGAAATGGTACCTACCATGGCCAGGACACCCAGCAATACCAGAGTTACAGAAAGAGCGATATCTGGAAAGGTCTTTTACCTTCAGTTATCCTTTAGAATATATTTCAAGCTCACCCTTTAAAATGGACCGATGAGGGAAGTTCTTCTGTTTTATCTGTGCTTTGGGAAGGTTTTGAGAACCGAAGTGGTACAGTTTGCCTTCAACACACCACGATTATTTCCTGCAGTATGTTTGCAAACCTGATGTCTGTTTTCTAGGGATACTGCATCTACAGATGGATTTATTGTATATTAATTCATTCTCAGAGGCCGGTAGCAAGTGATGGGCTAGGGGATCACCTCTTTCATGAATCCAGATGCGTAAATAAAAATGATAGAAAAAAGCAAGGTGAACAATTGGGCCAGCCAGCATGAGCTAATGTATGATGGACGAGTTTTGGTCTAGCCTATGTTCTTTTTCTGTTTCCCCCGATTAATTAGCAAAATGAATGTACAAAATAGAAAGTCACTAATATGCCAACAGGTAGCTTTCTGCCCATGCTAAGCACAACAACAGAGTGGGTGATTACAAAGCAGGGAGTCTTGCAAGTTTGGAGGCAAAGGCCGAAATGGCCTTTTCCTTCCCATCAGAGGCTGGGAAGCACCATGGCAGTACTTGATCTTACAGAGGGAGTATCTATCTTTTTAAAAAAACCAAACCAGAACAAAATCACAGCAGAAACAGTAGAATAGCTTCCTAAGCTACCCTGCCTATGGCCATGCACATCTCTACCTCCCCGGTCTCTGGCAGGACTAAGAGTAGTGAAGGCAAGGTGTTGCTTATGAAGTTGAGTGCATTATGCGATGAGTAAAATTCCCCTACTGAGTCATCATTTCTCTAGCATGTAGTATCCTTGTAACAAGTTGGCCAGAATTTCAACACTGCATATGGCTTTTTCACACATGAACACATTTTTTATCACATATTTGTTTGAACGGGGATATCAATTTCAGAAAACAAAGTACACCTCTGGTTCAAAAAATGGCTGTGGGAAATACAAGGAGCTCCAGTTTTACTTTCTTTCATAAGAACCATTATGCAAAAATTCGATCGGAAATGTATGAAAATATATAGAGCTTAACACTGCAAAGTTCAGTATGTGTTAAGCAGAGTGAGGACTTTGCTAAGGCAGCATTGTTCTCTGTAGGCTAGTGGTCATAAATACAAATATTCATGCAATCCTTCACATTTCAGGCATACTGCTGTCACTACCGAGGTCCTTCACTAAGCATTTTCTTCTGTTTCAGAGCATTGAAGCATTATCCAATGGGCTGGGTTTTTTCAGATGGTCTTTTCCTTTTGGGAAAAGAGAAATCAAAACTGTGTAAGAGAACATGCTGGTTCAGGTGAATCACTCAGGCTTTAGCAGCCATGGACAAGCCTCAGAGGTACCATGGAAACTTGTAAGCATCCAAAAGATAAAGCACCAGCATCATTTTTGTTAAAGCCACTTTTGCATTGCTTTATACACTAGAGAGTGGTCATTAAATGGTTGGGGACAGCAGGTGCAGAAATGCCACTGCTTAAAAGAAGTCCTTCCTGAAACAAAACAGGCATTTTTGCTGCCTCGTGCTCCTTCTCTACCTCTCTTTCCATATCTCAGCTCAGAGTGAGGGGCTGTATCGAAGGGGTGCCTGGGCAGAGTGGTCATGGTGACGTCTGGCTCCATCTACACTGTTGTTAAGACTCTGATTGTGGATTTTGCTCTGAGTAACACGAATACGGGATTAAGGAAACACACAGGCACACTGAGGTCTAAATAAACCTGCTTCTAACGGCAAATAACCCGCAAGGTCTTGGTATAGATAAATGCCGTGAATCTGGCAGACCTCCAGAGACAGAGCAGAGAGAGGCAGTCCTGGGCTCATACCTCGTTTAATTCCTGAGTGCCGTCATCTTTCACACTTAGTGCCTCCTTGCTGCACTGTTTGCGGCAGGGCACAGCTGGTTGGAAATCAGAGAGCCACAACCATTTCCCTGCTGTTTCAAACTATAGTGGATTTTTGTCTCTTTCTGCAGGTTTCCAGATTGACATAAAGGGTTGGGAGGGCCCTGGAGCGTGGGGGAAATATGGAACAGGCGTTTTGTAGACCATCTTTGACTAAATGTTACAAGGTGCTTACAGTAGGTGGGACCTGTGAGGAGGTCCTCTCCAGGCCTGTATTCCTAAGCTGGGAGACGTGCAGGACACAGTGACAACTATCTCCAGCTCCCTGTCCTGGACATTTTCTACATATAATGCCTTGAAATGCTCTACCTAATCGATTTGTGGCAGCGTCCCGCTGCTCTACAGGTGGCAGGGAGCATCTTTGGTCAGGGGTCCTCTCCTCACTCCTGAGGGGTGAGGGATAACCCAGTCAGGCAGAGCACACAGAAGGTAGCAGACCAACAAACCAACCAACCCAGCCATCCAGGAGAACCCTCCAAACCAAACCAAAACTGCTTCTTGGGTCTGAACCAATTTTACGTGCTGTAAATTAATGGAGATCTGCACCCCACTTCTATTTATAAATCCTCAGTTGTTCTGAGAATTCTTTTTATTTAATCAATTCGGTTGTTTGTGTCCGCTTTTTAAAATTAATGATCTTTCCTTTGTTGTTACTGTTCAGGATGGGGCGATATTGAGTAAAATTTACAGAGAGACCAGAGTAAGGAGTGTGCAATAGATAAGCTGCATTCGGGGAGCGGGGAAAAGTCACATGAGGGCAGATACTATTTATACTGTTCTGCTACTTAAAGTTGATGCTAACGGCACTGACTCAGTGTTTTGATGATAACTTTATTCAGGACATTGAAACGGTGCATAAATGTTACCAAGTCAAAAGCTACCAGTAATGACAGTTTCTGAAAGGGCACTTTTTTAATGACCATTCTGGGACCCTACACATATAACCGCAAAATGTGCACGGTGTCTTCATTTAAAGAGTGTGGCTAGCTTATAGCAAAACTACAGTGGCAAAAATTTGGGAAGTACTTTGAGAGCAAATTTCACCTGTGAAGCAAGATCAATTAGGTTAAGGGGCTGAAACCCATAAAATAGCAAAGGAAGTAATATCTGCAATGAGAGGTGACACTTGTTTCTTCTGTTTTGGTCTTTAGCTAGCAATCTCTTTAATGTTGTGAAGTGGCAGGAGGACCCCATGCTGCTGATGCGAAAGTGAAATTTGGATTTTACTTTCACATCAGATGCAAAAGTAAAATTTGGATGGTATTTTATACCAGGGAGGGATTAATGTTGTATTTTGCCAAATATTTCAGGTTGAGTAATTCTCTTCTTCCTTTTCTCTTCCTCCACTGTTTCCTCCTGTTGTAAGGAGGACAGTGCCAGCTTGTTAACCACACTCCACTCCACTGTTGGCTTGGTCTAGTAGTGCCTAACACGATGGCTGTAGAGCCGTATCTGGAACTTTCTGGAAAAATTTCCAATTATCACATCTTCCTCCATGGCAATAAAGTTGAGAACGCTAACAGAGATAGGCTGCTAGCATTTTTAGCACTGCCTTATTAGTCCTGGCTTGGTTTAGACAACACACTGGGTGATAGTCCAGTAGCTGGTTTATATTAGTGTTGCTCTAGCTGAGAAAGAATACCTGTAGAAAGAATAAAAAAACCTACACAAGAAAAAAAATCCTTTGTGCACACCTTCTCCTTCAGGATAAAAGCAAGCCAAGTTGAATGTAAGGCATCATTATAATATTAAAAAACATTTGATGCCCATATACAAACCTTAACACATTTGAAACATTCTTTTTTTCCCACTGTATGTCACATATTTACTCCCTCTTCCTTTATTACTAAGGGAATGAGGACATTTGCATGAAAACAAGAGCTTAGACTCTGAAAAGTTTGCCTATTGCTGCTTATATTTTCCTGCTCTGAAGGGATCGGAGCCTTCTGTAGAGGGTACTGTAATTGCTTCCAACCCAACGAGCTGTGATGAATAAGAAGCAGGAACTTTTAAACAAAGACCCTGTTTTCATGCAAATATTCTCAGTAATAAAGCATAGAGTAAAAGAAATATGTGAAGTTATGTTTTGCAGAACTGCTACTTAAAGCAAAGCAGCTTTGTAGAACGAAGCCGAGTCTGAATTTTTCTAACTGCAGTAAGGGAAAGTGAGTTTGAGTATTTTCTGTAAGAGATTCCAAATGTCTCCAAACAAGATTGTTAAAAGGCAAAGATGGAATATATCCCAATATTATTCTCATCAGTGTCATCAACACCACTCTATGTGAAAAGATCCTAACCAGAATTACAGCACCATTCTCCCGTTTCTTTACAAACCCAGGAACATACAGCCTCTTTCCCCCAAAGATTTAGCAATCTAGTATATTCTTATAATCCATCTCCGAGTCATTGCCTTGGTCTACCCCCTCTGAATTTTCCAAACTCAGCAGTAACTGACCAAAACCTACTGAAAAAAATAGAGGAGAATATTGGAATTGGAAACAATAGAGAATTCGTATGAAACATTTATATTCAACAATAATGAATAGTTTAGGCTTTGCTTCACGACAGCTCACTCAGCAGATAAATCAAAAACCAGGAGGCGTTCATTTGCTTGCAGTTTTCACACATTAATACCACCAAGTATCCACCTCTCGTTTCTGATCTTCTAAGCAGCAAACGCCTTGGAGTTATCATCAAGAACAACTTTCTAGAGCGGTCCTTTGCCAGTAACATTAGTAGGTGGAACAGTGACTATTTTCTCCTCATGGAAGCTGTCTCACAGCAGAGTCCTACCTCCCCAAATGTAATGAGGTAACTGATTATCCAACTGCTCGGGGGATTTTGTCACGTACCCGAGACCAAAGGAGGACAGCACAGAGAAGCCCATGCAGTGGGTGAACACCGACTTCTGCTTCCACAAGCGCTAGGGCTGGCAGTGCTCATTGTTGCTGCCATCACCGGGCTGTAAAGGACGCGACAATAGACTTCCACCGAAATTCTCTCCAGAAGAGAGGAAAAGTGCTAGCAGGCACACAGTTTAAAGTAAATCATTCGGAGTTGCAGTTTCTTTATTCCTCAGCGCATCTTCTCTCAGTTCAGCAAGGATGATTTTCAGTCTGCACAGAAAGCGAACTTTCCATCGTAACTCACGGACATGGCAAGTTAGAAGTGTCAAAATGATTTTTCTAACTACGTCGGTGAACAAAAAACCAAGAGGCAGAAAATTCTTACCCTCAAAGGCTACCCTTAACCATCCAGTAACTCCATATCAAGCACTATGCTGAAATACGGTGCACGTTTTCTAAACACTCCTCTTTGGCAGAAGCCGGATGACAGATTTCAGCCAAAAGCCTTCTCTTTTTTTCAGCAAGTTTTAAAAACTTGAAAGTGTCCTCTCAGCTTTTTCTATGGACTCAGTGCTACGTCACCACGACACTGTAATTTCATCTAGAAACACTGGCAACTTTAATGAGAGACATCAGGCCCCATTCTGCCGAAGTCTTCACTTTCTATTGCCAGTGGACTTGTTAGAGCTGCTAATTCCAAAAATACAATATTTATAACTTATTCATGATTTGTTTTAAACCTCTTTCACAGCCTGATGCACATGAGGCAATTTAAATCGCCAAAACTCTGTTTTGCAACTAACACTTCATTACACTGAATGGAAAAGTTCACACATCTGTTGGTGCTGTATTGTTTCGGGCTGGCTGCAGAGCAAACAATCCAGCAAGGCACAGATTTGCTGTAGGAAGGCTGTCTCCAAACCCAGAGGACAGAAACTTCCCTTTCCTGACAAAGGCAAGCGAGTTCTGCAGCATGCAGAATGCGGAACGCAGAAGAGCCTCAGTCCATGGCATCGAAGGACCGACACAGCCCCTCTCCCCAGGGATGCGAAGGGAGTTTCTTCAAGTTCAGCCGAGTAACGGGGCGTCACTAGAAGTCTTGGCAGAAGGCGGGTCTGCGCAAGCCCTTTTCATTGCAAGGAGATTCCGGTCTGTGTCATTAAACCCTGTCAATTCTGACACCAAAAAGCCAGAATGGTGAACCTAACCTTACGTAATTTTCCTTATTTAAATATAATCTTATAGTACTAATTTCAGAGTCTCAGATTATTTAAAAATTGGGGACTAAAAATCTGCATTCTAAACTCACCATATAAATTCTGCTGAAATTACTATAGACGTAGATATATATGGAGATATGTAATGAGAGTAGGTTATGCAAATATAGTCTACAATGTACATTTATATAAAAGTGAAGTCATGTACCACGCAATTGACCTTCTTTAGATCACCAATTCTCTACGGTAAGCATCATTTTTGTGTCCTGTGCTGATCCACTGGCACGGTGGGGTTCCAGGACGCTCCTAGGACTTCTGGCCAAGTGATTAATGGAAGCAGTAATAAAATGTCTGTACCTTTCACCAATGCGAATCAAAAATCCTAACTGTAAAACGAAGAAACAAATCCAGCCGAGTTAAATATTATGCTGGTTTCCACTCGCCATCCCCGCTCCACACCACAGTTGGTTTTCACCGGCTTTTGTTTGTTCCCTCTCCTGTCATCAAACAGCTTGAAAAAATAATGAATATTGCTGGGTTTTTTAAGGTATGGTCCAAACTCAACTGAATTTAGGAATTTGTCTCTGCTGAGAAGGCGTATGGCTCTTTACATGACGCAAAGCGGTACTCCTGGATATGGAATTCTTTTCTGATACGCTAAAGCACTCCTGCTTATTTCAAGCATTTCACTCATTCATGCTGTAGCTGTCTGGATCACCACTCCTGGCTACGTCACATCTGCCTTTCCCCCCCTTGCTTTGTGAGCTTACTTTGGATTCAGGCATAGCACAGTATCAGTGTGATATGGAAGTTACTGAGAGATCCTCAGCAGGAGGTTGGTTTGAGAACAATTATTCAACAGAATTGTTTAGCAGTGCAGCCCAATCCATGTTATGACCCTTTTTCTAAATGTAGATATAATGGCACATTAAAGTAATGTTACATCTCATAAAGCCTGCTGGGTGAGGGTTCAGCGAGGTTCCCCTCGTTTCCCTTCGGCACAGCAGGTCCTTTGTTACCGCCTCTCCTCCAGATCCTGTGATGGACGGGAGTCCCATGCTCCTCGAACACTAAAACGGGGCTGCCAAGAAAATTTACGGGCCCTGTGGCCAACAAAAAGTCTCAGGCCTCCTTGGGTTATCTCTAAGTCCTACTTTTCTCTGCCCATTGTGCCAGATTTTACAGATGCCAGGAAAGGTTTTGGCAACACAAACATCCTTCAGCGCGCTGCTTTTAAACAACAGTCTTCTCCCGGCTTCGCCTTGTGTCTGCAGCCGTGTTTCTAGACAGAAAGCAGAATAGCGGAGAGTAAACACGGGACCAGAGGGAGGGAGGGAGAGAGGAGAGGAGAGGAGAGGAGAGGAGAGGAGAGGAGAGGAGAGGCGCCGCGGCGCGACG
>NW_008796043.1:1520001-1521184 GCF_000699145.1 Aptenodytes forsteri
AGGCGACGAGAGGAAGCGCCGCGGCGGCGCCTTCCCCCCGCGGAGGGGGTGTCCTGCTTGGCGCGGCGGGGGAGACCGGAGAGAGCGCGGAAATCTCCGGCGTGAACTGAAACTGTGGCAAAGGGAGGGGGAAAAAAAAATCAAGATTGCTGTTTTTTCTTCTTCTTCTTCCCCCTTTAAAAAAAGGGGTTTTGCTCAGCATCCGCACGCAAACTTACTTGAATGCCTTGTAGCCAGTTTAGCCCAGAGACCAAAGGATACCCCGCACCCGAGGAGTCCTACATGTGTGAGCACCATCATTACACTGGCAGAGCAACCGAGAGCCGCCTCCTTTCCTTTACCAACATCCTCCTGGGACTGATCTCTCTCTCCTCTGGTCCAATATCCGAGCCTATCTCCTATATAGCTGGTTTGGTTTCTTTTTTTTTCCCCCTCCATCTACTGGGATTGCTAAGTAAATAAATAGAGGAAAATTCCTAAAAGGGCATCTGAAAATTCAGTGGGACTGAATATGAGGAAGTGAAATGCTCACAGACCATTTTTTTTTTTTTAATTAAAAAATACGTACTTGAAATGCGGATCGGATGTATTAGGCTTAGAAAATAGCAGGTAAGAACTTTCTTTCTTTCCAGTACCTTCATGCCCGGAGCGGGGATATCTAAAGCAAAGCCGCCCAGCCGTGGAATAAAGGGGGAGCAAAGAGACCAGTTTGCCCTTCAGTGCTTCCTCCATCCTGCGCGGCGAGGCTGCTTTGGGGAGAGGCACAGCCCGCCAGGACAGAGACAGAAAGCCTTTCGAGAAGGCTGCCGGGGCGGAGGAGGGTGGGCTTTTTTTTCTTCTTTCCTTTTTTTTTTTTCCCCCCTTCACCTGCACTATCCAGAGTGAATCCGGGTGCAGCTGATGTACGGAAAAGAAGAAGGATCCGAGTCAATATTTTCTCTTCGCTAAGCCGAGGGATAGGATTTTAATTATTTATCCACCCGAACCCTCTCCGGGTAAGACGCTGCTGGAGCCAGTGGGATAGTCCTGCCTCGCACAATTATTAAAGAGACTGATCACGTACAGTGGAAGGATAAGAGGAGCCTCCACCAGACCCGTTTTGCCTCCTGTGAAAAAAAAAAAATGAAGGAGAACATTGCCACACTATTGAATTGATTGCGGCCCCCCCTCACCCATCCCCCTC
>NW_008796043.1:1521355-1521986 GCF_000699145.1 Aptenodytes forsteri
GCCTGCCTGTGTGCGTGGGTCTGCGTGTGTCTGTGTGTGTGTCTGTGTGTGTGTGTGCGCCCCGGCGTGTGCATGTGTGCGTGTGTGTACTAGGAGATTATGGAGAGCGGCGACCGGGACATGTACCGCCAGTTTCAAGACTGGTGTCTCAGGACTTACGGGGACTCAGGAAAAACCAAGACGGTGACCCGTAAAAAATACGACCGGATCGTCCAGCTCCTGAACGGCTCCGAGTCGAGCTCCACGGATAATGCCAAATTCAAATTCTGGGTCAAATCTAAAGGCTTCCAGCTCGGCAACTCGGACGAGGTCAGTGGTGGTGCTGGAGGAGGGAAGCAAGTGCTGTACGTGCCAGTCAAAACCACGGTTAGTAGAGAATTGTCTTCCTTGTTCTATGTCGGCCGCTGCAGCCCGCTCCGGGAGCGAGAGGCACAGGGGGAGCCGCAGCCACAGTTCGCTCCTTCCGGCTCCTTCCTCCCTCTTCCCCCAAGTCATCATCACCATGTTGCGTTTGCCTGTCACATTATACACCGCCGAGGTCTTTGTGGGTCCTTTTATTTAAAGCGATCGTGCGCACAACACACCCTGCCGGGTCGGTGTCGTTCTCCTCCTCGTCCTCCTCGTCCCCCCG
>NW_008796043.1:1522233-1536372 GCF_000699145.1 Aptenodytes forsteri
TGGGGTGAGAGGCCCGGCGGCGATAGTAACGGCGGCGGGGAGAGAGGATGGATGCTCCACGGAGAGAGGGTTCCGCATGACCGAAGGGAAGGGTGTATTTTGTTCCTCTTTCTGGGGTTGCCCGAGTCTCGCAGCCCTAAGGCTTAAAACTCAATTTGATGCGCCAGGGTAGCGTGGCATCCCCCGGCAGGCGCTGGAGCTGCAGAGCTCGGCGCTGGTCTGACAGCGGGAGAGCTATTATGCTTGGTGGTGGCAGAAGCGACAGATTTTCCTATTTAAGAAGATGGGGACTGTTGGCTGCAAGTAGGTTTTGCCTATTGAACTCTCTTCATGTATCATTATTCTTACTTCTTATGCTCTGGGTCATGCAAGCTAAGCTTCTTTTGTCTGTGCGTGGGGCGGCCGGGGAAGGGGAGCCGAGAAAGGAAACCCGGCAATTAAAAATATTCCTGCCTGGGCATTTGGCTTGGATGAGCGATATTCTCTTTTTTTTTCCTTTGGAGTGGCAGCTTACTTCTTATGCTCTGGGTCATGCAAGCTAAGCTTCTTTTGTCTGTGCGTGGGGCGGCCGGGGAAGGGGAGCCGAGAAAGGAAACCCGGCAATTAAAAATATTCCTGCCTGGGCATTTGGCTTGGATGAGCGATATTTTTTTTTTTTTTCCTTTGGAGTGGCAGCTTATTCTGACCTAACAGGAAGGTTGCTGGGTGGCGCAGCAAAGGGGGCTTCTTGGAAAGTATTCTGGGTTGGGTTGTGACGTAGGCTGCCGGGGAAATCTGCCTCTCTCTGCCTCGCTGAAGTCATAAACCTGGGCATTCCCGGGGGCCGGCTTATATTTGCCCCCTTGTCATCACTGCTGTCATGGCTGCGAGGAGGCAGAGGTGGGAAATTAATTTTAAGGAGTTTACAAATACGAAGATTGAAAGTGAAAGAGAAGCTCTGGACAGAGTTTGTTCCTTCTCTATGGTTTTTATTCACCAAAGTGTTCTAGGTCTGCCTATAGATCCAGGTTACTTGGCAGATTTCTGTTCTACCGTTAGATGACTGGGTGCTAATCTCTGACCCCAGAGGGTACTGTAGATACAATTTATAGCGAAAATGTTGTCTGAAGCTGAAGTCTCCAATTAGGTCGGTATTTTTTAATATCTCTTCTGCTTACTGGAATAATAATTTTGGAGAGCCAGTAGGCACGATCTTTTATTCCTAAGACTATCCTTTTCACTGCAAGTTCAAAACTGTAAGCAAATTCAGTATTTTTAAAAATTACATTGACTACGCTACTAAATAAAAAGGCTAACCTTAATTTTACAAGATGGAATTTAAAAATTAAGTGCTGTTCTGGGCCTCTGAAACACATGGCTCAGTGATGATCAGCTTGTCTATTTTCTCTCACCTTTGCTAGGCCATGAGAGCCTGCAGTCCCACCTTGCATCCCGTCTTCTATTTTATTTTCAGATCAAATAATCAAAATTTTTCTCATTTTTTTTCCTTCAGAGATTTCAGTCAGAGGTCGAGCGCCTTGCTGCTCTTACCTTTGTTCATTTGGGGGAATCATACCGTCAACTCTGAATGTCTCTGTATGTCCCTATATATGTATTTATATCCATATAGAAGTAACTATCTTTAGATAGCTTAAGCAACCAAGCAGGCATCCTAATAAAATAAGAATGCCTGCTAATAAAATCAAAAAAGGAAAGCTAGCGTGACCTATCTGTAAGCAATTCCTGAATATCTGTACATTATTTGAACAATGACATATAAACCCTTATGGAAAAGGTCTTGCATGTAGGTAAAATTTCCTCCTGCTGGCCAGCATAAATCTGTTGTCCAACATAAATGAGAGAAGTTGATACTCAGCACTCTTACACAACAGCCAGCTCTGAGAAACAAATGCCGCCCCCCTCCTAAACCCATGAATCTGGTGCCACTATCCCATCACAAAAGGCAGAGGAGTATTTAAGTAGACCCGTGGGGTGGCAAGGGTTTGTATGAGCTATTGCCAGGGCAGGGGCAGCGCCTGCCAGGCGCTGAAGGCTCTGAAACAACCCATTTGACAGAACAGGGGTGCAGCCCCTGGCCTGGAAAAAGGCAGTGGCAAAGCTCCTATTGACTTCAAGAGGCCTAGGATTTTACCCAGTCAGGAATAATAAGTTACAGGGGGAAAGACTGGATTTTCATCAGTAATTGTTGGTAAGCCCTAAAAGCCCATTCTCTCATTTCTTTAACTTACTAATTATTTAAGAGTTTATTAATTTATGACCATTTAGAAACATCCTCGCTGTTGTTTTTTTTCCCCTCTCTCGTTGTTATCCTGTACATTTGAGCTCGTCCAGTCTGCAGAGAGAGCCACGAACAGTAACAGATGCCCAAACCGTGAATCTCTCCCTCATCCTCTCCCTCTTCTTGTCCATCACTTGATCTCACCATAGGTAAAAGTAATTTCAATTTAAAATTAATCACTGCTGGCAGCATGAGCGCTCCCTCTGCAGTAACAGGATGGATGAAATTAGAAGTTGGACTCTACAGTCACAAGCTGGTCAAAACCAAGCAAATATTCAAATACTTCGTTAGGAATTATTCTCTCCTTGAAGCTTTAAGATTTGCTGCTCAGCTTTGCTGTCAGCCAGGGAGATTTGCTCCTGATGGTGCTGTAATCCACTGCTGCTGGTAATTAGACATCATTACTGCTGCGTTAAAGGGAAAGAGAGAAGGAGAGAGGACAGGCTGGGGCTAATTAACTACTTGATTCTAATGAAAGAAAGAGAGCCTGATAGCAACTGGGAGGTTGCACCGGAACAGGCTAGATGTATAACACAGACTTAATTGAAGCAGGGGTGTCTTGCAGTCTCACAGTAGCTGAGGCTTGGTCTACTTTCATATTCCGTGGGCAGTAGCGCACAAGGCATTATCCTGTTTTTCCCTTGCCTGGTCGGTAAGTAGCTCAAACTCACAGGCCTATCTTCAATATCAAGTTTAAGCATGCCAGCAAGGAGAATGTATAGATGATTATGTGCTGGCTTAATCTATTTCATGGGTATGGTCTCCTCAAGAGCAACAGGAACAAATCAATTTCTGAACGTTCACATCCCTCTGTGACCTAGGAGATGCACTTTTCATCACCAGGCAACAACATCCACTGCAAAACAGCCATTTTAGGTCCAGAGTGGGACAACACACAGTAAGATATTCCCATATGCAACCCAGACAGTATCTCACTTCTGCAACTTTTCAGATTGCTACTGTTCTAGGTTTTCTTTCATTAAGCCCAAGCTGCACTTTATGAAAGTAGTGAGATAGATTGTGCCTGGCCTAGACGTGCTGTATAAACATGTCAGGCCAACAAATACGCCAAATGGCTGACAGTATCGACTTTTAATGGTTGGTGCTCACAATCCATAAAGATGCACGGAACTGATATTTCTAGTATAATATCTTCTCCAATCGTATACATGATTTTTATGGTGGATTTTTTTGTGTGTGTTTTCTGCATAGTTCTTTAACTGGAACTATTTATCAACTGGCAACTTGAAAACAAATTTCACCACTTTCCTTTCTCTTGCTTAATGTTGTCCATAGACACAAATACGGCTCCTATCAGTCTTGATTTAAAAGTAAGTTACAAAATAACAGCCCAAGCTGTATCAGCAGATTCTAAGCAGAACTTTGCTTTAAAAAAGAAGGGCCAAGATGACTACAGGGTACATCTCAAATATAGAATTTACATGGTATTAGCAAACTAATAGAATATAACCTTAAAGGCCAAGTTCGGATTGCTTTTATGCCATTATTAATTTGGAATGACTCTACCGACTTTAATGAAATCACAAGCCTAATGTATGGATTTTCCCGTGTCGTCTTTTATATTTTCCAATTATAAGCATAGAATGAACTTTCATTCAGAAACCAAATTTTGTTCAGTTTAGTTAAATCTTTATATCCTCCAGGAGGATCTGGTACCTCTTAGATTGCCGCTGGCAGACCCGTGAGGCGCTCTGCAGGTGCAGGGCTGTACTACTGAATCTGATTACGGGATTTAGGGCTTAAAATTATAGGCCAGTCAGTTCTATGGAACAGGCTGTATCCCAGCCCACCTCTCGTTCTGTTAGTGATGAAGAATAGTAGATGGACGTATGAGTTTATGGTTTGTTTGATTTTATATAAATTACTTTGTTTGTGAACAATGGAAGAAACAGATCACAGTACAAATAGCTTATATCTCAAAATATGGTGCTTTAAATTATCTTATGTTTTAAATTGTTCATTATTTTAGGGCATTTTATAGCAATCTGAAAATATGCAGCTTTGCTTCATTGCATTTCTCCCCATTTTTGTAGCCATCAATATAAAAAATGAATAAAGGAGTTTGTCAAATATATATTGGTAGCTCTGTAGCCTACTGAACTGCCAACACATAATGGCAGTAAGTACCACAGAAAGGTGATGCTGAGGGTGAGCTATAATTTATCCCAAGGTACAATTCTGTGGTAGTTCACGGTCCCGTTAAATGCACCTTCCGGGCTCGGAAGCGGTATTCGAGCCCTGCCGTATCCGTCCCATTTTAACTGCCCGCCACATTTTCCTTAACCCCTGTTCAGGTCTGCAGAGCTTCGTCTCCTCCTGTTACCCGCAGCCTCTGTCCTGCCGTTTGCAGACCTCCCGATGGACTCAGTGAGGAGGGATGCTGGTGAATCAGACAGACAGTGCTGGAAAATGGTCATAGCAGATGGAGCAAAACCCATTTATTTGGCAACTCTTAATGCAGGCATTCAGTGAAATGTTCATGAATGAAGAGAGTAACTCTGTCCTGAAATTTAAAAATGTTAAAGCGGCCATATGTAAGACACTATCTCCACATGTGCGTGTGTGAGAGAGAGGCAAAGGGAGACGAGGATCTGAGATTTCTTGGTAACAATGCTGGGCTAGAATTTTCCAAAGAAACATGAACCAAAGAGAGCAAATTTTTAAAGAGGGAGCATTTTAAAGTGCTTCTTCTGTAAAACTAGAAACTGTTAACGTTACTTTAGAAACATTAAATAGGGTGTTGCCATACCGTAACAAAACCTACTACTGATATATCCATCCCATGCATATAATGAGAGAGGATGACAGATTCAGTGCTATCCCCTGGTAAAGGCCAGGCTTGTAGTTCGAAACCCCGAATCTTTCTAGTGATCCAAAATAAAACCTCCCAGTTTAATTTTCATGCTGCTGTGAACCTTTGCTGAGAAGACCGAGGCGATCGTGAACTTGGTTCTTCAGTGTCTTACCCTCAGCCTCTTGTCAGTGAAGCTACACTGGATTCAGTCATGATGCAGCATGGTAGGGACTCCAGCTCAGACACTTCAGCCCTGATTTTCTTCAGAGGTACTGCGTGTTGTTTCTGTGGGTACGTAGCTACGTGATCAGTGAGAAATAAGCAGGCATTTGCTAGCAGGTTGGTGCTAAAATGGGCTGATAGGCATCAGTACAGCATAATGGGACTTCTTCTGATCCTTTTATGGAGACAGTTTGTTTCTTTCACTAACTTTTGAGGTGATCACCGTTGTTCTTGTTCAACGCTCTCAACAGAAAGGAGACACAATCCAGAGAGACTACACACATATATACACAGAAAGACTCCATGTAGAGAGGGCTTATCGTGAACACAGGCCTCTGTGAGAAGAAGGCTAGTGCTAGTGCTGGACGAATGTGGGAGCTAATGATTCAAATTTCATTTTACACTACAGAAATAAATTAAAATTGGCTGACATTGAACCGTGAGTTTTGGTCTGCTGTTGAAAGGAGGCAACCAGCAGCTGTTTGGTTTGGTCTGAAGGAAGCTATTTGGGTCTTGATCTTTCCCCCTACGCAGGATAGAGATACACCTGTTGAGAGTTTGCTGGTAAAAGAGGAACAAAACAAGCAGGGCAAATGTTGAAGAGAGATATAAATGAGGTAGATGTGGAGAAAGATCATGAGAGAGCGTGGCAGGAAACCCTCTCCAGGAGGATCCTACCAGATTCTGCAGCCTCCCATGCACCACAGAGCATCACAGGAATCTTTTGTTCCTTGTTGAGTAGGTTGACCCTGATCAACACAGCCTCCAAAATGAGTAGTGCTTTCCAGGACATAAAAGATGTTTTGATCTTGTATATGTCATTTTAAACCTGCCAGAAGCCTCACTGACTTCAGAAAACTCAGGAGATACTAGCTGGTACATGAGAGTTGTTTGCATTGTCCTGCAGCAGCAGTGAAAGTGATCCTGTAGCTTTCTTAAATTACCTTTTTGTTCTATTTAAATAGGTGAGCCTCAAAACTTTACATTTCCACTAGCAATGTATTTTCTAATGGTTTATAAACATAAAATATCCAGGTAGGCATTGCCAATATCCAGGAAGGACCTGCTACAAATTATGGTGTTGAACATTGTTCTGGATGCAAATGGATTTTCTTAGCGATGAACAACTTCATCACAAACAGTTGTACAGGCTTCTAACTGCTTATTCAATAACTCTGCAAGTTGCAAAACCTGACAGTTACTATGTGCGTCTGCAGGGATTAAAGCTAGTTGTTAAAATTGAATTGTAGGGTTTGAACCATTTAGTTGTGTGTGTGGATACTCTTCAACTTAAGGGGCTATCTGTAGTGAACATTTTACTTAATAAATCTGATCTATGTTAGAGTTAACCTCAAGTAAAGACTTTTTTCAGCAATAAATATTCTGTATAGACTTGGAAGGACAATTTTTATTAAATGACCTACTTGAGCCTAAGATGAAACTCATTCAACCTTTTTCACTTCAGAGCCTGTAATTAAGCTTCTCTGGGAAATGAGAGGTTATATGTATCATATTGCCAGTAAGATCGGTGTGTCTGGAAGTTTTGTAAATTTTGTTACCCCAAAGTTTTTAATACAACAAGAGATGGATGCGATAACATTTTGACTGTACTTAAGAAAACTTAGGAGGTGAGATCACTTGCACTTAAATGACTTAGGACTCTTAACTCACCGTACAATTTTTACATGTCTACATCTTGTGATTGCTCTCTTTGTTGCCTCTGGACTTATGCATACCACTACCAGTACTGCCAGGTGGGTTTTGTAGAAAACTTTTGCTCCAGGCAGACCCACAGCTGAAGTAACTGCCACTAAATCATGACCTATCTGTAGGGTAAAGCAGCATTGTGTTGGCATGTGGGAAATTAAACTTGTGAATGGACTAGTGCTCACTACCCTGAGCTGACAGAAAATGAGTAACAAGCAAGTAGTTATACAAGTATTCAGATACAATAAGAGAAGAACAGCTAAGGTATGGCCAGAAGTTTCAGCAGAAAGGAAAGACAAGGAGTAGAAAAAGGTTTCACAGAACTTCATTTTTCAGCGTGTATCTTCTCTGTTGTGGGCAATGAGGAAATACCTGTCCTGGGTTTACATTTTTCAGGTGATGAAACTGAAGTGGTCAGAAATAGAGGAATACAAAAAGAGGTGATGGCAAATCAAGATGTTAAATTGCAGTGCATCACCGGAACCAATACAAATCCAAGAACACTAAAGAACTTAAGAATGAAGCAACTAAAATATTATTAAAATATATCATTTGCCACTATATACAGCAATGATACTGGAAGATGGCCAAAAACATAGTAGAAAGAGAAGAAAAAAGGCGGTAAAGATCATTCATAGAAATGACAGACCAGTGAACCATATTTCAACACCAGAAAAAAAAAGCAATAAAAAAAATCATTAAGAATAGAGTTGTTAAGTGTCAGTATGAACTGGTTGGTGCAACTAGTTTGGATTTTGTGAGGGTTAATTATGTTCCTCTAACCTGCCGTGTTCAGAAGTCTTTTAAATAATTTTCAGGTGAAAATTTGGTTCTGGCTTCCTTCTGAAATGAAACCAATCTGATACTGACTTTACTAAAGCAGGGTTGACACTTTGGCTATGATGACAAATTAAAGCTGGTGAAGAGTTGGGAAGCCATAGGAAATGTTCGAGAGTGATACAAATGCAGTCCAATGTGTGTATATACACACACGTAAGTATGTATGTATACATATATACACATAAAACTCAGACAAATGAAGGGGTTTCAACACTGGATGGAAATGCAAATTAATTAGGTTAAGCAAGTCAAGGAAGAATTGGGAGGGAAAATAGAAATATCATAACAAAGGAAAAAAGGAGAAATCATGGCAGGCAGAATTCCCTACAGACCACTGCCAGATAATTTACATTTTATGCCATTGTGACATTAGCTTTTTGAGAGGAAAGGAAGAATTCAAGCTTTTCATACACATTTAAAATGTATAGTATTAGTATAACATATCAAGGGAAATATTTAGGAATAATTTCAAACAAATCAATAACCATCTCTTCATTAAGCATAGCAGGGATAACAAAAATCGGCATTAGGAAAAGTATAGAGAATAATATTGAAAACTTATTCTTCTCATTAACTAAATGGTATGTCCTTGCCTTTAATAACATGCTTAGTGTATTTACCTCATCTCTAAAAGGTCATGACAGATGAAAGGTCCAGGGAAGGTAACTAAGCTAATTAAAGAAAAGGGGTACTTATAAGAGAAATAGGTTTTAATGGTTATATCACCCAGAAAGATGAACGTTAAGAGAAAATGCACAGTAGAAAACAGACGTGAAGAGGTAGAAGGAAGCTGAGAGAAATGGTGTGGTGTAAATACTGATGAACAGCAGAGAGAGAAAAATTAGCGTCCACCCTTTAATCCTATTCTGTCTTCTAAGACTCTTTTGACAACCATCTCAAAAGGTAAATTCAAAGCTAGGCCATTGTTTTATAACCCATAGTGTTGGGAATGGGAAGTCTGCATTGCAGCCCCTAGAGAAACTCTTACTGATACAGCCAAAATTTCTTCCAAGGATTTTACAAGAGAATGATAGCTCCGCGGCTCTCGTAAGGATGTAGTACGCTCTTTACGTCAGTTCAGCTTTGCTGGCTGGAGCAGAAGTGAGGACAAGGTCACGTTCCTGCCCTTCCTCCTCTGTTCCCCTGGGAGCGCGGGCATTGGTGATGGCACTTACCTGCTGCCTTGCTGTTACCTGGTGTCTTGCAGCATCTCCCCACGTGTTTTCCCGTAGAGCATCTATCAGGGTTAGTCATGTTCCAGCCCATACAGTCAATGGAAGGAAAGACTTGTGGAGCGTGGTGAAATCCCAGCATCTTCCCTTCCCCTTTGTACTGAATTTTAGTGTCGCTGGTGGTCTCAGCCTTCATGCTCTTGTTTCATGAATAGATTATTAAGTTTTAAGTATGTGTTACTAGGTTTGCTGAAGCTAGCAGAGGGAAATAATTTGGTCGTTATTGCACAGTGCACCTGGATGCACCGTATTTTGTTTAGAGATTTATTTGTTTATTTACTAATTACTGAGCTCTGAAACATGTTTTGCAGACTCCCTTGGAGACTGGGACTAGATGGTTCGTTGGTCAGTTTGACTGTAGCAGTTTCTGTGGCTTGTTGCTGTAGTGATATTACTAGTCTGGAGGAAGGAAGGAGACCATCAAGTTTCTGAGCTCCAGCACTATCCTATGTGGACCAGTGCATGAGATTACAGTGATTTACACAGAAAGTCTGCGATGAACCACCTCTGTTTTCCAATTTACTCCACTTGTGATGAGAAGTAATGTGCTGTTTTCACCTCCATATTTTTGCCTACTTGTGCTAGGTTGTTTTTTTTTTCCCCGATGCTTGTTGCAACCATTACCAAAATCTTACTATGGTGGGAAGAAAAGAAAAAAAGAGCAGAATTATTAGGGAATTAATTGCAAATATGAGAGGACGTTAGCTCATTCAAATGATTACAATTTCTGGAAGACTTTGCTTTTGACCAGTCTGATCAGCAAGTGTGGCATATATCTAATTAGATGACTCGTCCCATTGCATTTCTCAAGAAACAGCAGTGGAAAACAATAAAGAATGTAACTCGTTCTTTTCTCCCTTAATCTAGACATAGTCATAATTTTTTTTTATGACATCTTTTGATAACCTTTATCTTTTTATATTCTGAGAGTTCAGCAAAGCCCCACGGCCATGGTTGCCGTAATACTAAAGTATTTCATTTGTAGACAGCAAACAGCTCAGCTTTCTTTTAATAAGTGCTGTATTCCAATTCCAGGCATCCATCTAAAACCTGTAGTTCAGAGACCACATCTATTTACCCCTTTTTGTCTCAATTTGGGCTTATCCAACAAGGAGATGGGATAATAAGTTCTGTATGGATGCAGCAGCAAAAACTGGAACTTCTCAAAAGGACTTATACTGTAAACTCATTGGACTTTGACCCTGCTTTTTTAGAAAACCTACACAAATCCTCGGCTTTGTTTTACGAGCGCACAAGGCCTGGTTATCATTGTTTTGGTGTAACTGAGAGCTGAATTGGGCGTATGGTGAGCTTCCAAGGAGTTAAATTTGCACCGAAGCAAATAATAAAGCAATATAAATAAAGCTAGGTCTAGAGCTAAATAAAGCTGGTTAAAATAAAACTATTTTCTTCCTTTTTAACTGCCCTTCTGCATAGCAAATTCTAATATTATTTTCTCCAAATCAGCCCAATTTTGGCAAGATACACTGGACTTCGAGGAAACTGTGGAGAAGATTGTTTTACCTGTATTCCTACTTGAACCCCTACATTTTCAACTTGAACCAAAAGGACTGTTTTCAAAAACTGAGTAGGCAAAAGCATTCTTAAGTAGGTGAAAGCGGGTCAAATTTTATTAATAATAAGTAGAACAATTTAATTAATAGAATTCTAATGAACTATGTCTTTTCTGCCACTTATCGTTGAACTTTAATGAATTTATAGGTAATTACCAGATTTTTTTTTTAAATTTAATTCTTAATAAATGTAAAGTCAGGAAAATTTTCACATATACAGACTTCAAAAAATTTAACAAATTTGCATTATCATTCTTGCTGTAATTTGAAAGCAAGCAAATAAAGTACAACATAGATGGTTCTGTGAGTATTTTAAAGTGAATTGTTAATTTGCCTAATAGATCCAAAGAGTGAACTAACAAACAGACCTACAAAAGAGCTGAAAAACTGTGGCTGTAAGAAGTTGGAAGGGGTCAAGCTGGTGAAATCTGCGAGGCTTTGAAGGACCAGTTCTGTCATCTTAAATTGCGGTGGATGAAAATCCCCTCCTGGGATAGGACCAGCAGAAGGTCTGTGAATCATTTTTTTTTGGCACAAAGATTATGCCCCTGTTTTGAAGACATGATGCAGTCCTTGGGTGATGCTTAGGCTTTATAATGGCCAGTGCCCAGGGGAGGAGTCCGCCCACAAAGCATCCGCCATGTGCGCTCAATACTCCGATCAGTTGGTATTGGTTGGCTGGGTGGCAGTGACCGAGTTCTCAACAGGATACGTTCAGATAAAGTTCTATTTGTAAAGAATAATTTACCTGTAACTGCTATCCGGTTTTGCCACAGTATATTCCAATGTACTAGACCAGTGCTTAGTAAGTGTATAGACATGTTTATGAAATGTGTAAGAATATCTAGAAAGGTTTAATTACAGCAAGGCCAAATTCAGCTGTAAAATAATACTAGCGGCACCCTGCTCCCACCTCTTTGGTTATAATCTTCTGCAATGCCAGAGTTGCACTCATCGCAATGTGCTGTACAGACAGCTGTCCGTTGTAGAAATCCCCATACTCTGATTGTTTAGGGAGGGAAAAAACAAACTGGAGAACAAGCTTGATCTTAGTCCTTTAAACTCTCCACATACTTAAGTAAATTAAAAGTGCATCTCTCATCCTTTCCCCTTCCCAACTAAACGTACACAACGCATCATACACTTATCCTCAATTACACTGTTGAGGTGGTTTGTTTGCTTGTTTTTACGTATTGTCCCTTTTCTATGGATATTGCATTAGGACATCTGCTATGGGGAGAATTCAGATCTCTCTCCCTTTTCCCTGTCCCTTTGAACTGTATTTGCATTAGAGAAATCCTGCTTCTAATAAGAGTGGAAGAAAAGTGAGATGAGAGAACAAACGGAATAAAGTGTTAAAGCCAATCAAGTATAAACAGACTTTGGCCTAATAGCTCCCTATGAGCTCGTCCTAAAGCAAGAAAGTCAGCTGTGTGAGAGGTGGAGGCTGGGGAAAGTAAAATAAGTCCGGAAAACGTGTATCACACATTTCACAATAATAATAATAATAAAGCTAATGAAATAAACCAGGTAAAAGAAGGCTGATGCTTCCTGTTAATTTGGTAATAAAACTACTACTGATCTTCAAAACCAGTATTTAAGCAGCTAAGCATACCTGTTGGCCACCTATAAGCACAGAACAACCTTAAGATATTAACTACCTAACAATTAAAACTTACTGGTAAACGTGAGGAAGATGAAACATGATTTTTTTGGGGGGCATTTTTCATGGAAATTTGATTTCAGCAAAATTTTGAACAAAGTCTATGTCTATTCCCCCGCATTTATTTCAAATTGGAGTTTATTAGTCAACATTGAATTTAATGAGTATCACAGCATGATATAGCAGAAAGTAGCTAAGCAGAATGTTGCTAGACACTGAAAAGCTTGTCGTTACACAAATAGGCAAATAATTAATATAGATACACCTCGCAATTTGAATTTGAATGTGTTCGCCATTGTGTCATAGCCCCAGTATCTATTTGCTGTCCGCAGCTACGCCTTTTGTTCGATCCTTGTCATTTGTCTTTGCTGGTGCAGATTATTATTTACTAATAGGCAGAGAATCATTTTTTTCCTTGTGTTGCCTTTATTTCCAGACCTCGAGGCCTGCTGTTTCTCATTTTGAATTCGAATCCAACGGCAGGTGCCAAGATTCAAATGTATATTATCTATGGGCAGTAGGATCAGCCCGTTTGTGTAACATCAGTTGAACTGAACCACTCACTGTGCTGGCTGCATTTTAGTATTTTTAATCTTTCTTTGGAAGGCACGCTATTTTGGTGAGCAACCAAATGCAGTCTAAGCTGCACACAAGAGGAGATCTACAAATGAGTTTCTAAATGTAGGCTTCTGTAAAATTAAAAAAACCCAAACCACAAACCAAAAACCCTTAAAAACATGAAACTGGAGAATCTATTAGGTCCAATCCACCCACAACCATCTGGAGCAGTAAGTTATCTTATTTGTCTAAACAAAACTTTGGACGTGACATGAGCAGAAATTAGGTGCGTAAGTTGAGCTGAAATAATTTGTACATTAATCTTTTAAAATGTCCAAAGCCAAGAACGCCGATTTTAAGAACTGCTGAATGACATTACCGTAATAATGTGAAATAGACCATTTTAAAGGCAAAAAACTATTCCCACTACAGTCAATAGCAAAATCCCACTGACTACAATAGTAGTGGGATTGGTCTGCTAAGTAGCAAACCATGCTTTAAAAAAATCAATACTTCAATTTTACAAGGTAATATGGATAGCAGCGTAGTTGCCCATTATCAAGCCCCACAGTCCGTGGGTTTTATCTCTCTAATAATACCGAAGGTTCAGCACCTCTCTTATGAATCATTGAGAGGAAGGACATAAGCCATTTCGAAGCCTTTCCCCTGCCCCTGGCCGAGAAAGCTCTCCAGAGGCAGGATGCGCCGCCCCGAGCGTGCCGCCCTCAGCGCCGCGCAGCGAGGATTGCCCCGAAATGACTGCCTGCCTCCCCCGGGAAAAAATAGCGTTAGTCGCTGTGGATCTCGCTGTCGTGTTTGATGCCTGGAACTTCAGTTCCAACTCTTAATACGTGTCAGCAATGAACAGCAATGCCCTGAAATGGGTCAGGTTTTCATCTCGAACCGCACCACAAAAAATACTGGTGACGTTTATTTTTATTTTGCGTTTTCCTCTTACGTTTCAAGCGTGGCAGTGTTGTGATTCAAAATAGAGCTGTATCCCATACATTCCTCTTTACACAAAGGATATACATAGGTTTTGACAGAAATGGAGACCGACGTTGGGGAGGGGGCTGAATTTTTCCTCACCGGCAACACAAGAGCAGCCAGACCACTGTATTTTTATTCCCTGGAGCTCAAACCATCCCTTGCAATACAGAGGGTTTTCTGGGTCCCTCCGCTCCGGCGCACGCCGTACCCCAAAATCTGTGTGATGGGAGCTGAAGCGGCGAGAAGCCGTGCGTGCCCCC
>NW_008796043.1:1537469-1551494 GCF_000699145.1 Aptenodytes forsteri
GCCTCGGCCTGTGCCCCCGCGGCGCGCACCGCCGGCCCCGCGCAGCCGTTAGCCAGCACCCGCGCGGTTAAATGTGCGTGCAGATAATAACGTGAGGTAAAATAGAAGCTCCGGTGTATTTTCGGTGCAGCAAATGCCCTGTGCCTGCCCAGCATGGTGGCTACTGCTCGCACTGGTCGCACCCTCAGAATAATGCTAGTGCTGGAGATAGGTGAGTGATACCCTCCTCTGTCCGGAGCAGTTGTGTGGGCGGCTGTGGGTGGATTTCTGTGCTAGCCTGCCCTGTTCCCGGCAGAGGATGGGTGCTGGTGTGCATATGCGGCGATACGCGTGGTACCTATTTGATCAGGGTGGTCCCAGATGCCCGCAGCACGCTTGCACTATGGCCGTCTAGCCCCCAGACATCACAGGCCTCTGGGAACTAGCGTTTTGATTCAGCAAAGCCCTTGTCTTTGGAAACAAGCCCCAAGTCTCCTAAGTAAATTCACCGTACTGTGACATGATGCCACATGAGACCCTGCTGGCAGATGTAGGGCTGCCCAGTGGCACAGCAGCTACAAATACTTGCTGTAAATAGCAACATGTCGTGGTTGGCATGACTTGAGGTGCAGGGAATGGAAATAAAACCTTGCACCACTGTCACTGCTGGTGTTCTCGCTTTCTGCTTTTGCCAGAACCCAGCACTTGAGACACCTCTTGCTTGCCAGCCCTGGTGCTCTTTTACAGTGTGTACGTAGCTATACAGTATGTAGTCCAGTATATAGTTATAGCCATCGCTGAAAAGTAGTGTTGCTCAACTGTTGGCCCTCAAGGTGCTAAACTGGCTATTACAGGCAATAAAAATGTTTGCATATAGTTACAATGTGAAAATGTGGTCTTGCGTCCCTGACGTGCAAATATTAATTTGATATACTTTGAAGCCACGTCCATCCCTCTGAAGAAGGCTTGTGAGTCCCTTCCTCCATGTAGCTGAATGGGGCAGCCCAGGAATTGGGAGGAGAGGGTGGATAGGAGGAACGTCCTTAGACCCAGGTACTAGAAGAGGTTTCTCTTTTAGCCATAATATGAGAAAACTATTTTTTACCGGCTTCACTAAATGCTGGATTGCCTGTCATGGAATACAGCTGGAGGACTCCTATTGTCTTTAACAGAACACAGCTGAGACCTAAAAAGATAGTAAAATACCTGACCAATAATAACATCACCCATGAAAATAAAAATTGAATTCCTTTATGAAAAACTAACCACAAAACCACATCTGTATCCTAAAGATGTTAATGTAAAAAAGAGCAGGAAGCTTTCTTTTTCTTTACAGATGTTAAAATAGCTTAAAAATGGAGTGTTATCAACTGTTACAATTTCATTGTGAGTCCCACGGTGTTCGTCATTTTTTCTTGAAAAATCCCATCTGCAGTCAAATGCTCGTGAAAATTCTACTTTTGTGTTAAAAAAATCAGACAAAAATAATTTAGTAATTCCCATAGCTGTATAGAAGAGATTGTCAGTCTTAGCAACAACTCCCTGTCAATTCTATAAATGTCTCAAGGACCATGGGTATTTCATTATCAGCCTTTTGACTGATGAGTGTATAAAATGCTAGTGGTTAGTGTGGTTCTAGAGACCGATACTGTTGATTTATAAACCACAAACGATCTTGCAGGCTGCTGTTTGAGAACTTTCACTTTAAACTCGGCAAATGTCCCAAGTGGACCATGTAGACTTAGAAACCAGGAAACAAAACAAGTCTGTTTTTTCCTAAATCGTAAGATTTTTCAGACCAATTCAATGATTTTCCATACCCTATTTCATTAATTCAAGTATCAGTTAAATAATTATTCTTAAAACAAAGGCCATAAATATGAAAGATGAGAAAATGAAGGATAAAATTTCAGCAGAATCCTTTCAACGTAATGCTTAGTAAGGTCTTTGAAAAAAATTTCCGAAGATGCTCAAAATAACAAAAACAGACTAAAATTTAAGTACAGAGATAGGAACACTGAATACATCTTAAATTATATAAAGCTCAGCTTCATAATAAGGGACTCTAGAAGCTTTAGTTTCTGAAGTTTACATATCAGATTGTGAAAGCTTAATATGAAAAAAATTGCATGAGTAGGCTGCACCATAAAGCAAGCTCTGGAGAAGGAGAGCATTCTAGTAAATGGCTTGCTGAAGACGGTATTTCCCAGGTGCCATCTCGCCACAACCAGGAGGCATTCCTTCTGCTGCAACACAGGAGGGTCAAATGTGAAAGCAACATCAATGCCATTATTTCTTGGCCCCCATAGTTCTAATAGGTTGACTTCTGTGGGACCAAAAATGCGAAATAAATTGCTACGATACCTACAGCATCAATAACTCGCAAGAATTAATTCAGAGAATTTATATGGCTTGAGTTACACATAGCATCAGTTGAGTTGATCATAATGGTTCCTTCTAAACCATTATAGTCATCACCACCATACAAAGAAGCGTGGCCAGCAGGTCGAGGGAGGTGATTCTCCCTCTCTGCTCTGCCCTCGTGAGACCCCACCTGGAGTACTGCGTCCAGCTCTGGAGATCTCAGCACAGGAAAGACACGGACCTGTTGGAGTGGGTCCAGAGGAGGGCCACAAAAATGGCCAGAGGGCTGGAACACCTCTCCTATGAAGAAAGGCTGAGAGAGTTGGGGTTGTTCAGCCTGGAGAAGAGAAGGCTCTGGGAGACCTTATTGCAGCCTTTCCGTACTTAAAGGGGGCTTATAAAGAAGGATGGAGAGAGACATTCTACCAAGGCCTGTAGTGACAGGACAAGGGGCAATAGTTTTAAACTGAATGAGGTTAGCTTTAGATTGGACATAAGAAAGAAATCTTCACTGTGAGGGTGGTGAAACACTGGAACAGGTTGCCCAGAGAAGTTGTGGATGCCCCATCCCTGGAAGTGTTCGGAGTCAGACTGGACAGGGCTTTGAGCAACCTGATGTAGTGAAGGATGTCCCCGCCCATGGCAGGGGGGTTGGACTAGATGGTCTTTAAAGGTCCCTTCCAACCTAAACCATTCTATAGCTCTACGATTCTCTCTCTGTAACTGATGATACCCAATATTACTGAGGTCTGGGAAGGATGAATGCAAACAGTAGGATGCTAGACTGGATGCTGTCATCTTAACAGATTTCTTTATTTCAGTGAATATGCAGAGCTGAAACAGATACACTGAATGGAGAAGGAATGTCTATAAGCTACAAGTGGAAACAAGGAGGAAAAAAAAACCAAACAAACAAAAAAAAAAGGAGCAGCTGAGCAGAAAATCTAATAGGAGAAAATTAAATGGAGCAACCGTTTTTGCTTCAACATCTAAAATCTGAGGGAGTTTCAGAAGGATTTTTTTGGGTATCATCAGAAATCATAAAATGTGTTTGTCAAAAAGCCTGAAGAAAAAGTATTCCTGACCCCTGGAGAAGGAGAGTGCAGTGATGGCATTGTGTTGTGAAGTACCCTCAGATGGCAGGTTACTGTTAAAAATGACTGAGCAAGATGGGAAATGGGCTGTAGTGGTGAATAGATAGATGGGATAAAACCCCAGATACAGAATGAAACCCCATCCTAAGTGCATTGTACCAGCTGGTGACAGCTACCTCAATGGTTTGTTCATTTTTCATAGGCAATGTTTAGCCAGCTTGCCATGCCAATAAAGTATTATTGAATCAAATTGAATTTAATTTCACACACACCCATACATAAAAAACAAACACACATATTTACCAGACATGCAGCTGTGCCTGATGTCTCCCCAGAAAGCAGGTTCCAGGATACATGCAGAATACCCCCAATGAAAAGTTATGCTACAAGTGATTTGATTTGATGGGAAATTACTGTGTCATTTCCTTTTAAAGACTGTAGCACTCAAAGTATAGTACTGTAATAGGCTATTTTCACAGAACAGGCATTGTCTGTGTGGTCTTTTTAACATCTTCTTGGTGATCCATGCTGATTTGGCAGTTGTAGATGTAGGATTTTGAATTTAGAGTTTTTCTAGTGAGGGAGGACTGGCCTTATATGTGGTTTGGGTAGCAGGTGTGATTCATCAATAAAATAATAGCATATTTCTCTTAGAGCAGGCAAGGCTTAAATGATGTAGATAAAGTACATATTCAGTCCACATAGCTGACTCCATCTGTTGGTGCAAGTGCTGCAAAGCCTTTTAGGTTATTTGGAGATAGTGGTTGCTATAAAGTGCAAACAAATGAGTGGGTGCAATGTATGTACAAAGAGAGATGTGATACAAGAATTCCTACTACGCTGGCATCCTTGATTTTACTAAATGTTTCACGATACACATGATTTCCTTCTGCAGCATGCCTTGGGAAATGTAGTCCAGGAAGAATCAAGCCTGATGTAAGGAAAAGGTGAAGGTTTGAGAAAGGCAAATTGCAGCTTCCTGTAGGCACAGCAGCATCTCAGAAGATGCAGTTTAATGTTGAATTGATGCAGAAAGAAACAAAATACTGCATTTTCAAATTCAGTCTGTGTTAATGTTTTGTTCAGTAGAGTAAAAATGTTGTTTGTTCATGTTGTCAGCAAGATGAAAATAGATGTCGGCTCTCCTTATAACATAGATTTGAAGCTTTATACCCTTAGCCGTCTCTAACGTGTATGTGAAACTGTGATCTCTGTCTCTGTATCAGCTTTGCTGAGGACCTAAAACTGATGATGGTGCGTCCCTAGTCCTTTGCAGGCAGAGTGTCATTTTAGAGAGATAGGACAATTTGAAAGCTTGAGCCATAGTTTATTAAAATCAATGTGAGTCTTCAATGGGATTTTTAATTATGTTATTATTTGTGAAGAAAGAATTTGCTGGACCCCTTGCAGGGTGAGCTGGTTTTGGCAGGAGCAGAGCAGGAATTGAGAGCTATGCTGGAAGCAAGGTGGTGATCTGGCAAAGCTTTAGGGAGGTGTTCACCTATTTCTCGCTGCCACTGAGAGGCCCTTGCTAACTCTTTCTCAGCAGGTATGATCTAGTATGGCAGAGAGACTCTGTTCCCCAAATGAGTCCTAGAGAGTGTTAGTATCGTGTCTGTCTTCCAAGCGAACATAACTAAGGAACAGCAGCGCATCAGTCTGCAAACCTTTTGTAGCAGGCGGTTGGCATAGGCTTAGCCAAAGATTCTGCGTTTACTTCTACTAGTCTGTAAAATAGTCTCTCAGAGGCAGTGGTGAAAGCTACCTCAGAAGAGTCATTTAAGACAAGACAGAACAAAGTACATCACGAGCAACAGAAGACAGTCCCTATTCTGTCAGGGGATGGGCTAAGTGACCATTTGATTATTCTTTCATCTGTAATATCCCTGACTTTGTATAACATTATTCATCTAAAGAGATCCCATAGCACATTGCAAGCTAAACCGTGAATTCCGGCTGGCTCTGGGTTGGATGGCCGTATCCATCAGTCAGACTGTACGCAGCATGTGTACGTAATGAGAGGAAGAGAAACATTATTGTCATTATCATTACTGAAGGCACCCGAGTGCTGTGTCCCATTATCTTAATACAGCCTGTACACACAGAGGAGCGAGAATATGGGCAAGTCACTTAATATTGGTGAATTGCGGTTTTGCTACGGTTTGAACACACTAGTTTAAACTAAGATATTAGGAGACAGAGCACCAAATTCTAGTGAACCTGATATCTAATACAGTTATTATACTGTATTTAATACACAATTGAATTCTAATGCTATGTTTCAACTTTTCTTCCTGTTCTGGTAAACAGCTGAGAAATTTAAAACTTTATTCTTTTTATATAAAGAGAGAAAGTGCAACTAAGGATACATATTCCAAGAAAAAAATGTTAATATAGTGCTTAGTTCATGTTTTGAGCACAGAATTGTACTAATAATTACGAAGATTTGTATAGTTTGCATATTAACTATTGCAGATATGAAAGAATAATCATGAACTTTAATTATACAGAGCAGACTATTTCATCTGCATCTTTCCTTTTCTTTCATCAACTGTGCTTTACATATACTAATATTAGCATGCGAAGCAATACTGTATGGTAGGAAATTTATGGGCATGCCTAGATTAAGGCAGAGACTTGCAAACATCTGATTAATAGGGAGTCTTTAACTTGCAAATACTCTGATTCCCCATCTTCTATCATGCATTAGTTGTTGGGAAGATCTGGTTACCTACTTACTGAAAACATCTATTTTTGCAGTACTGTTGAGGAAACGGTATGTTTTCCTTCATTATTTGACTGAGTTTTTAAAATTCTGTTAAGAAAAAGGATGGTGGACAGCATCATTAGTGATCAGAACTGGGGTGTACCTCTTATCTTCACTAAAAAATTAAGAAGCTGATATTTATAAAAATTAAGAAGGCGAATTTACCGGATAAAACAGCATTTGGAAAGTCAATGTTGTAATTTGTAATTACCATTGTTTTGAACTGTTTGCCGTTTAGGGCGTGCTCCAGATTTGATGCAGGGAATGTTCTGAGTAAAATTTGTGTAACTGAAGATCTAACCCCTTTCTACTAGGAGTTCACGGTTCAGACATCTATGTCCGTTTCAGCTTCAAAGCAATGTAATAAAGGAAAATGCTTCCATTCGCTCTCCTGTTTTATAATCAGCGATACATGTGCATGTTAGATAAGACTGCAAAACATTTAAAAGAAAATTCATGTATCTTTTAAGTATAGGCTTTCGAAGAAGGTGATCGCTATGGAGTAAAGGTCTGAACGAAGGACACAACAAGCGTGAACCCACTGCATTTCATTGCCAGTGGCAGAACAGACACAGATTCTGATTCCCAGCCTAGCCTTCAGATGAGTGGTGCCTGAGCATGCCTGAGAGAACATGCACACAGTCCCTGTGGAAATTGCTAACATTAAATCTGCTTAAGCCCTGAAAAAAGCATGAGGAGCTGCAAATAGACTGAGAGAGGAGCAAGGGGGAGAAAAAGTAAAAAGCAGTGGGGAAAATGCACTTTATCTTACTGCTTCTGTAAGAAGAACCAGTATCACTCCCACAAACAATTGAGTATTCTCACTGCTTTCAGAAGGGCATTAAGTAGGGTAAGAAAGACTGACGTTTTTATAGTGCTTATTGAAAGAAAGGTTGATAGAGTTTATTTGGAGAAAAACTGAATCTACTGGGTCTTCAAAGAAGTTCAGGAGACTGTTTTAGATGGTTGTATTCTCTTAGTGCATAACCCTACAAGCCAAATAGAGTTTGGTGGGCTCTCATGACGGTTCATCATGTGTAACATTAGCAAGTGTTTTCTATCACACAAACAGCTTCAATATAATACTTGATACGGAAGTATTTTCCTTCTGAAGGAGATTACCAAAAGGGTTCGTAAAGCCTCCCTTTTTCAATCACCGCCACCATTTTTCTCTCAGATTCTTTTTAGATATATATTTCATTTACGTCACTGTAGCGAAAAGTAATTGGCAAGGTGAAACTGCAGACCAGTGTTGAAAATTTCCCCTAAGCAAAGTCTGGCTAATATTGACTTCAGTGTACAGTAGCAGCATGTTTGTGCTGAATGGTGAGATGAACTCTCCATCTGCAGATGTTAGCCTGCTAACTATCATGCTGGTCAGGACTGAACATATGGTTGAGCAGTGTTTTTTAAAAGTTGGTTCTGCTGGCAAGGATTGGCCTTTTCATGCTGTGGACTGTGTTTACAGTTGGGGAAGGGAGAAAGAAGAAAAGAAAAAATGGGTGTAAATGATCTGACTACCTGCAACAGTGCTTCCTCACAGAAACACAGGTTTTGCATCTGGCAGTTGTTCTTGCCTAGGTTACCCAGGAGAGAAAAGTGCTGTTGTAAGAGTGAAAAAAAAAATAGAATTAGGGAAATGTAATTTAATTAAAGAAGAAGCCTACAAATAAGTCGTTAAAGAGCCCCACATAAGTCTGCTGAGGACATTTCATTTTGTAAAACCTGATCTGTGCACACACACAAACATTAACAAAACTAATACAAAACCCCACAATATTCTTCATTTACCAACTAATTTAGTTTGATGATACTTCTGAGTGCACAAGCCCTCCCTCGGGTCTGAGATAAGATCAAAAAACTTGGGTTTTTTAATGTATTTTTGGAAGGATAACTTTTGCACCCCTCATAATGAATTTTCCTGAAGAACATGGTTAGATACTTGGTTCATGGCATTTGCTGGCTACACCAAAAACTTATTGCCGATATCTGACATGACATTTGCTGTTTCAGATCTGGTGGAGAGATTGTGTATCCAATGTTTTGCCTGATTTTTCTAGGTACTGTGTTGCTTCATCTGAGAACAGACCCTAATTCTCCCTACAGTTCCTGCTTTGCTTATGTTTGTAGATCATCAGGGCTGTAACACCACTACTGCTAAAACTGCCTGCAGGCAGAAGTCAGCGTGCCAAGCAGAGATCCATGCATTCAGTTTTGTGCAAATCTGACTGCTGAGTCCCCAGTGGCCTGTATCCCTGGTCAGGTAACATTACCTGTGCAATTACAGTGAGCCCCTTCGTAATCCCTGCCCATTTGTCCTTGCAGAAGTCTAGAGGGACCTCCATTAGAGGCTGTTAGTTTATACTCCAGGAACATTTAGTCTTGGAAGTACCTCTTTGCTCCCTGCAGCAAACAGCTTTCTTCCAGCGTGGGAAGCATATTGGTAATGTGGTCAGAGAAGCAGGCCACGCGTGGAGCACAGGGTGCCCTGGAGACTCCTGTCCCCTTTGGCACTGGAGCTGGGGACAGATGTCGTTATTCTGCGCTTTGCCTTGCAAGCTGGGTTGCTGAACTAGCGCCTGGGTTATATCAGCACCAAGGTTTTGTCTGGGTGATGCAAAGCCACTAATGTTTTCTCATCTGTCCCTACCATAAGCTGCCCGTACAGCACCAGTGCAGCTTAAAATCTGATCCCCAGTGTCTTTACTGGTGTTGTTAATGAGGTTACCAATTAATGGCACCTAATGGTCTGTTGTAGCAATGGTTTTGGTGATAGAGACAGCTGTCCTCTGGGAACTCTGCTGAGACCGTGAACTCATTTTGTATAAGCAAGTGAACAGCTGTTGCAGAAACATCGACGGGAGAGATTAGGTCACACACTTCATCTCCCTGCCACCCCAGGGCTATTCCTTGCAGTGTGCAGCAGGTGGAAGGTGGAAGCAACTTCAAGGGACAAAAGCCCTTGCTGGAGTTGGACGTAGAGATCTAGACGCAAAAACACTATATCCCATTAGCAGCCTTCCGATCCATCCTGTTACCCTAACTTTTTGAAGTTTTTTACCAATTAACTAGGATTTTGAAGCAATTTATTACTTTTTTAGAAGTTTTGTCACTGGGCTGTGTTGATCTGTGGTGTGGTATCCTCTTGGCACCTGATTGCAGTATGTATCTCTTGGCACTTGCATATCATGTTATTTATTAAAAAAAACCTTCCTCTGCGAACACCCTTGCATCAGAGGTTTATAAGTATTTGGAATATAATTTAAAAATACACATTTAATTTCACAGGCAGCACTTTGGGGTAATGAGTTCTCATTATTTAAGCTTCAGTTTAGTGTTAGGTTACTTTTGGTGTACAGTAGTTGCATTTCATCAGTCTGAAAAAAGGTGGCATTATAGATCTACATTGCATTCCCCTAGTGCTTGAATACTTCTAAAGTGTAGCATACTTTAAAATATAATTGTGTAATTGTTCATTTTTGGAACACAACAGGAATGTTAAGAGTTAACATTTAGTTAGTAGCTTGCCCATTTCTTTTTGCTGAACTGATGACAATACCAGCTATTATAATTTAGAAAAAAACCCAAAATGTACCATAGAATCATAGAATCATAGAACAGTTTGGGTTGGAAGGGACCTCTAAAGGTCATCTAGTCCAACCCCCCTGCTGTGGGCAGGGACATCTTCAACTAGACCAGGTTGCTCAGAGCCCCGTCCAACCTGACTTTGAATGTTTCCAGGGATGGGGCATCCACCACCTCTCTGGGCAACCTGTGCCAGTGTTTCACCACCTTCAGCGTAGTTAGGAGAAATCTTATTTTATACCTATCCTAATACTTACCTCTATGTTCAGTTTTACTTTCAGTAAAAGGGTAACGTTACTTCAGTGGGATGAATTTTCACACACTCTCATCCTGTTTCATGGTAGAACGGAAGTCTTGGCAGTTTTTCAAGCTTAAAAACTGCAATTTCTTAGAATTCACACAATTACAGAAAATTCTGGTAGAAGTTCCTCATACCTAGATGAATCCTCTAATGAGTCATCAAGAAGGAATAAATGCGTTAAAACTTTGATCATGAATATAAGCTCAAACAAAAACTTCAGTTAAATTTGGCTATGTTACACTCCTCCTCTGTTCAGTTATTCTTAATGTCCTAGCTAGGTTTATTAGCTCTCAGCTGCTTACCAAACAGTGAGTTTGAAGTGGGCAAGTAAAGTGTGCTGGATATTTCCAGAACTGTAGTGAATGTTTTCAAGAAAATAGACTTCAAAGTCAAAACTTAATTATTTCTAATAGAAAACTAACCCACTAGAAAAGAAACAGCATCCTTCAGGGAACAGGAAATAATAAAATCTGGTTATTAAAAAAAAAGAAACAATTATAGTGCTTCTCTTTTAGAATACAGACTTCTGAACAAACTATTCAGAAATGGCCTAAGATCAGAAATCATTTTTTAGATGATTTTTTAAAATGAAGAATTCATTGGTAAATTATAGTTAAGTTCAAATTAATCACAAAAAAATTGCAATCTGCTGAATTAATTTTTTTGTGTGTGTTAGAAATTGACCAAAATTGTTCACTTTTGAAGTGCAAACTGCCATCTCCCTGCAGGTGTTATATGTGCTCTTCCTCTCTCTCTGTCCAATTCTAGCTTTGGTTTAATTGGAATTGTCCCACACTTTTCACTGAATATGGTGCATTTAATGCCTGGGTTAATTGTTCCTGTATTAAATATACCAACTCAACATACTTTTGAAGACAGAATACAGCATTAATTTACTTTCTCTGACAAAAAAACAAAGAAAAGCAAAAAAAAGGCCAGCTGTAATAAGACTGTGCATCTAATGGTGGAAGCATCATCTGTCATTTTAACAGGCTAAGTAGGCAGGAATTTGCTGGAGAGGAAGGCAGGTAGAGGGAGTGATGTGACAAATACGGTTTCCATGTCAGAATAGCTGTTTGTTCAGCTTCTTTCTGTTCTCCCCAGTCACATCAGCGCAATGTGTGTCCCTGAGCTGGATACTTAGGTATCTTCCTCATTGTTTTGGGTAATGTTCATCCCAATGTGCATGTATGAAAAATCCCATCTCATCTTACTAAGGAAGCTATGGCTGCATCTGCACTGGCATTGTAGTTTGGAAAAGGAATGTGCCCTTGAAACAGAGCTCCTGACCGTGCCCGCTGTGCTTCGTTTCACATTGCAGTGTTTTTTCAGTGCATGAACCAGATTCCTCTCGGTGGAAGAAAACTGGCATTTGTTCCAGGCGTGCACCTACTGGGTTGCAACGAGAAGTGGGTGTCCAGTGCTGGGGACCAGGTTAGGGCGAGCCTGAAATACGTATGGTGTGGAATCAGCTCCTTGGTATCAACTGCTTTGCTCTACAGATCTGCTGCTCCTGTGCTGCCTGGCTTGCTCATGGAGATAGAGCTCATGGTGTTTGGTTAGCCAGCAGCAACAGACTTCACAAATAGTAAAATGTGGCCTATCTTGTGACGCGTTTTTGTTCAGAATGGTTATGTAAATATTTAAACGCCTAAGGAAAAAAAATAATCGGGTGTTAGTGTGCGGAGGGAAAAGAGTATTCAGACCTCAGTTAAGGAGTAACTCTTAACTGTGAAGAGTAAACTGCAACCAGGGCTCTGCCTGTCCTGTATTCCTCACTGGGGTCTTCTCTGCTGTTCCTTCAGGGCTCTGAGTGCATTTGATCTTGAGGTGGCTTTTTGAAATTGCTTCTTGCTTCCCATGTCCGTGCTTATTTTCAGTAGGAGACACGAGTCAGTAGACATGTTCCATGTTTCATTTCAAAGCTTTTCTCCTGCACTAACACTGATGATGATAGATCCGCCTATCTATCCATACTTCTGAAGAAGGATGAAAAAGAAAAGTTTCTGCCCTTCTCCAATATGGAAGGAGCTTTAAATATTTATCTCGGAGACCACTGGCCAGGTTATTATCCTGTTCATGCCAAAGGGGCCTCTGAAGATACCTTTGAAGGCACCTTGTCTATCATGAAATAATCTCCAGGCCCATTTTACTACACTTCAAGGAAAGAAAGGGGACAGACCTTCCCTTTGCAGTTTGGCAAGTTGGATTTCACAACGCATTATCCCTAATTGCTGGAGCTTAATTTAATAGAGCTAGTGTTTCACACCAGATGATGGCCTCACCTGAAAGGACTCAGTAGGATAGCCCTTTTGGGTGGGATCTTTTAGATTGATATGGCACTCAGCATTCACCCCTTATTGTTTATGGACAGAGATTTGTCTTTTGTGCTTTCCCATCATCTGGACTGGTCCAAGAGAGAAAGTAGAAAGGGACTTCTGCTCAGTTATTGATTTGGTCTCTTGGACTCCCCTATCGAGGCGATTAGGGGACTTTTTCTCACCTACAGCTTTCATAAGATCCCAAAACTTCGTGTCTGTTGTTTAGTTTTAGTCTCTTTGTCTCAAATGGCATATTAATTTGCCATTTTACTTCACTTCATTCTCTTTATTTTCATGATCTATTTCGACAATTAGTTTGACTCGTTGCTGCCATATCCTAGCTTATTGGTTCAGTCCTCGCAGGGTTTGTTGCTCTAAATGTTCCAGAGAGAGGACTTGTCAGTCGGAAACGGTTCTGGTGTGTATCTGCCTTAATATAACTCTGATTTTTCCTGTCTCCATCTGCTGGTAAAAGATGAGATTTGCTGTTCAAACAGATCATATGATGAGTAACAGAAACGATAAATTTCAAATAATAAATACCCCTTTCGCTGTTATAGACACTTTCCATTAGGAACTGGATAGAAATGATAAATTTATTTATTTTTAGGCTGCTTAATAATAGCTATAAAATACTAATAACTTTTGATCTGTTGTGGATTTACACTGCACTGACAGGAATGAGTTAGATATTCAAATGGGTGTACTAATAACCTGGGAATTCAGATCAGTGTGCTGATGAAACTAGGTTTGTTCATTTCTGTGGGAGTAAGAGACATTCTAAAATGGTATTCCCTCTTTTTAAATATTGATATTTTTACAGTTACTGAGCAAGCAGATAAAGGAAATAATGTATAATGGGATTTTCAAACTGATCGTTTATTTTGACTTATTTCTGCAGACAGGTATGTAAGTCTCATGTTATGCATAAACTACCATGGGTTCCTCCTAACAGTTACAATACAAAATTTTCCAGTGTTGAATCCAAAAGGAGTAAAACACCTACATATACAATCATGTCAGGAGCTCATTACGTATAAGCTAACAAGGTGGGGGTTTATGTGCAAAACATTTTGTAAGGATGTAGTTCATTCAGAGCGCAACGTTTCAGTCAGCAAAAGACTTCACTTCCCATCCAGTGGAAATGCACCTTCAAGACTGCAAAAGGCGATACTACTCAGCAGAGGTGTGGTGACACAAATGTGCTTTAACTCAGCTGTCATCTGAACTGGTGTGTATCAGAAAAAAGGTACACATTGTATTTCTGCATTCAAAGCAGTCTTACGTTTGTCTGTGATTTATGTTATGTAATGAAATATTTAGGTTGATTGTTATTTCCATCTACTACTGAAGTTTTGTAGATGCTTCTGGCTTTGCTGCTTTTAGAACAGAGGTTTTTATAGACCTGAACATTTTCTATAAAACCACCAACCAAGCCTTTACTTTTATTTTCTATTTCAGTCTATCATGTGTTTATAGGAATATTTTTCAAGCACTGTAAAGATGCTGATTGATAGTTATATTCATTCACGAATCAAGAGGGTGTTTTATGAGACCTACTCATAGAATCATAGAATCGTAGAATGGTTTGGGTAGGAAGGGACCTTAAAGATC
>NW_008796043.1:1555083-1579175 GCF_000699145.1 Aptenodytes forsteri
TTTTTATCCCCCATGCTCCGTGCGTTTGAATAGAGGCTTTTGAGTTGGGCCGCCAATGAAGCTGACTTACTGGCTGGAGTGGCTGGAATTCCTTTGAGCTGCTCTTCAGGTGCTCTCCTGCTGACCTGTGATTCTTCTCCAGGCTCTGGGCATCTACTGCTGGCCCTGGCATCAAACTGGTAGGAGTGGGATGGATTAAGGTTCCCCTCCCCCCAGCAACTTTAGTTTAAAGCCCTCTTCACCAGCTTGGCAAGCCTGTGACCAAAGATGCTCTTCCCCTTCTCTGACAGATGGACCCCATCAGCCCCTAGCAGACTATGTTTATTTTTTCCCTCAAGAAAGTTCAACATGAGATGGTGCAGGTATTCTCAAGCAAGGAATTGCAAGCACTTTGGTTTCAGTGGCTTTAATTTTAAAGGCTTGTATTAAATTTTTTTCTCCTCTACAAAGTAACTATAAAAATGACAGCCTTTCATTTAATAGCTCTTTTTGCTGTCTTGACTATCTGTTTGCTTCACTTGCAAACTTTTTTCCCTTCTTTACTCCCACTAGCCCCGTAGGTTCCACCTCAATAAAAGAGATTGACTCTCTCCTCAAGCATCCTTGTTCAAAGGGATCCTTAGCACTTTCCGAGAGGTGCACAACTCTCTGTAAAAGTCACTTCTGTCCAGAAATTTATCCTTTGTGTAGATATCTAACAACTTTGATCTCAGAGTGCAAATGGAATTTGTAGGGCTGAAAATGAAAAGAAACATCTATTTATTTGTATCCTAAGAACATAAGAAGATCACTGAATAAACATAAAACCAAGATTAAACAGAAAACCCTGCAATGCAAAGAGTAAAATTAAGTAGCTTCTCACTGGTAGAGATTGAAACCATTCCAGCAGCTATAAGGATGAATTGTATTTTGGCAGTGCCTGTCATGCTGTTGGTCGGAGAGGAATCTGAGACAACTGGGTTAGAGTAGGGGCATACCTCTGTGGTGGCTGGAACAAGTGGGATGAAACTCAGCCTAACAGATTTAAGAGTCCATGTCCAATTCTTAAAGAGAAACATTCGGTGAGGTTTCCATTCCTAAGTCATTATAGAAAGTGGGGCTTGGACTCTTGCCATGACGAATGAAAATCCTAAAAATACCTCAGTGATTTATAAATATCCTCCTTGCTATTCCAGAGTTGTTAGTACCCAAGTCACTTTGAAAGTGACATTTAAGCTTCTCAGTCATAGAGTTATCAAGAAGGAAGTCAATTAATATCTAGTCTATCCAAGACAGGATTTACTCAAACTATCCCTGAGAGATATTTGTCTAACTTGGTCTCAGAATCCTCCTGTGACAGAGATGCCACAGCCTCCCCAGGCAAACTATGACTGTACTTGACTATCCACATCAATAGTGAGTTTTTCCTAATGTCTAATGTAAATCTCCCATGCTGTGGTTTAAGCCTATTACTTGTCCTGTCCCTTGTGGACATTTCATAGCCTTTCAGACATCTGAATAACATTGTCACATATTCCCTCATTCGTCTCTTTTTAGCCTTAGCGGAGGGTAAAAAAATGTCCCCTTAGGCACTGTGAAAGTTTTTCATAGAATCATAGAACGGTTTGGGTAGGAAGGGACCTTAAAGATCACCTAGTTCCAACCCCCCTGCCACGGGCAGGGACACTTTCCACTAGATCAGGTTGCTCAAAGACCCATCCAACCTGGCCTTGAACACTTCCAGGGATGGGGCGTCCAGAACTTCTCTGGGCAACCTGTTCCAGTGCCTCACCACCCTCACAGTGATGAATTTCTTCCTTATATCTAATCTAAATGTACCCTCTTTCAGTTTAAAGCCCTTACGCCTTGTCCTATCATGGCATGCCCTTGTAAAAAGTCCCTCTCCATCTTTCTTGTAGGCCCCCTTCAGGTACTGGAAGGCTGCTATAAGGTCTCCCCGGAGCCTTCTCTTCTCCAGGCTGAACACCCCCAACTCTCTCAGCCTTTCTTCATAGGAGAGGTGCTCCAGCCCTCTGATCATCTTCGTGGCCTTCCTCTGGACCCGCTCCAACAGGTCTGTGTCTTTCTTATGTTGGGGGCCCCAGAGCTGGACACAGTACTCCAGGTGGGGTCTCATGTCCGTTCTCCTCCCAGCCTGTATTTGTGCTTGGGATTGCCCCGACCCCTGTGCAGGGGCACACCTATCTAAAGCCAGCTTATAAAGTAGAGCTGCTATGTTAATGCCTTTATCAAATAGCAATTTCAGGGTAAAAGTGTAGTGTAGTGGCATATGGCAGAAAAGCCTGATACAGCTGCATCCACTTCAGAGACTTTATGGTTTAAATGGAGATTTGGGGTTGTATCATTTGCCCAGCTTTTTAATTGCTGGGATGTCAATATTGGGATATCAAAAGTCTCAGTAAGTAGCTACCTTATTCTCATTCAAGTTACTCTTCTGGTGTATTGCTTCTGCAGCTAGGGCTTACATCTCTGCACAGCATTGCGTGTTGCCAGATGGACTGAACAGCTTACTCACAGCAACTCAGCAATTTCTGCAGCACTGCAGGCCTTCTGAAACAAGGTCTACCTTGTTGCCTGACACAACACGAAGCAGAATGAAGCCTGACCTAGTCATGTCCAGGCCCACAGACAAAGTTAGGATGAAGTTACGAGTATAGATGTTAAGGAATAATACTGTCTTCCCCTGAAGCAGTTTCCATTCGGTGTAAACCATTTTTTTCCTACCCTTTTTGACTGACAAGGTTTGGAAAGTTTGAATTCATTTTCTGGCACTTCAGTTAGGAGGCATGACAGAGAGTTTGTGCAGATTTTACTTCCTTGTATTTTTAGAAGTAGTAGCAATGCTTACTGTTTTATTCAGCTGGATGGAGAAATGCAGCTTCAAGAGTGGGCCCGCATCATGCCTACCTACCTTTGGGTATCAATGTCCGGGGACGGAGGTAGGAGGACCATCAAAAAAGAGCACTGCACACTATGGCCACCAAAAGCAGCAAATGAGTTTTGTTTTTGAGTTTCTTCTTTGAATGTATTCCTAATATTTGCATGTGTCAGCTCTGCTGAGGTGGCATCTCAGGTTTTAAATTAATGTTGTTGTAATGCATTTCTCTTTAATTAAAAAAGAGAGCTCCGCTGTAGGAAATTTCCTAAAACAAAACTCATTAGTAATAAACAGATTAAATCTTTATCAGTTAATCAACACTATAAACTTCTGAGTGTTCAAAGAGCGGCGTGAGATAACACTGTCGTCATAATAAGAGTGTTTGAAATCATTAGGGATCCCATCGTGCCGTTTGGGTGGTGAGAAAATAATGATTGAAGATGGGCCCCCCTACAGAGCTCACGTGTGAATTCCCCTAAAGATTAAATCTGCAAAGATCTGGATTTTATGTTGGCCCCATCTCTAAAGCATTTTTTTTTAAATAGTGGGCAAGAGTGATGGGCAATACCAAGCAAATTCTTAATGATGCTGATACCAGAACCTGTCAGGATGCCACAAAATTTTTGAGCTGGTGGTTAGTGAAATTTTAGGGACTGTTCAAAGGGATGGATCCAGTCACTTCCATCAGGACTATGGCAGTCCTCTCATCACGCACGGGAAGGAGTTCTGCTCTGGTCCAGCTGTCTCCTGGGGATAAAGAGCACAACCTGCTGTACAGATGGAAAGGACAATGTAGCTTTGGGCAGGGACCTCTTTGCTGAAGGTTGGGGAGAGACAGGAGCATAGTGGCGCGGGACAGGACAAAACTTGTATGGCTGGTAGCGTATCAACACCTCCTAACCCGATAACATTTGGAGTCATGCACATTTAGGAATTTATCCTATAGAGGCACTGACATTTTCCCCGTCACTACTGGGAATGTTTCAGAGCTCGTCTGTGTCACCCTGGGGCCTTCTTTGGAGCCACTGGGATTATTTGAGCTCTTGCCATGAACTCTATGAAAAATAAAAGTAGGTGGGCTGGAATTAAAATAGGGGCAGTGAGAAAAATAAATCATGTTTGTCCACATCCAGCAAACTTACTGGAATGGGTTAGCAAGAAGTTATTAGCAGGGGGGCGGCAACTGGGAGTCATATGTAACTATTGCCTTTTCATTCCTCATCTTTGGTCTTTATTTGGTCACCGCAGCAATAATTGCACGTGGTTTGTCACTAAAGGGTCGGTGTAAATCAGTTTTGTTGCGGCATGAATTTCAGCAGCAGTAATGGCATTATCAAACATGTTAAGTTTTGAATGCATTTATTGCTTAAAATACTCATTGAAGGTTAGGTGACACTGTTGCCTCCAGAGGTCTAAATTCAAATGCTGTGTTGGAGTAAAAGTGAATTGGCCATTCTCATTTTATTCTTCATACACTTATGTGGTATTACAAAACACAGCCTGCTTGATAGATGCCTGCTCTGGAAAAACAGGAGTCCTAGTTCCTGCCCCTTTATTAGAACTGAATCCATAGACAGCTGTAAAACAAAAAAGACCTCTCATGGATGGTCCTATTTAAAAGGCGGGAATAGAACTGCACTGATTAATTTCACAGACATTGGAGACTGTTTCTTTTAGAAGTCTTTAGCTACCGTGGCACTATCGCTTTTGAAAATCAGATGGTAGGTGTCCGCACTTTTCCGTCACTTGTTCCAGTCGGGCATCTGTGTACAAAAATCACAAATTTTAAAAATATCCCTTTCTTTTCCTCATATTGTGATATGTCTTCATGTAGTATATTTTCAAGCAGGTTTTGCAGGGATAGATTGTTTGTAACAACTTCCATTGTATTCATAATTACAGTCAGCTCTGTCACCTGTGAATTAAAACCTTTTATTAAATACCTTTATGAAATGCTAGGTACAGATTTACTGGGAGGGGAATGAGAGGATAAAAGAGCTGTTGCGTTCTTATTAACAGCCGCATAATGCATTTCTGTGCCACGTGTTTGGGACTGCCTCTGCCTTTGAATCTTGTTTGTGCGTTTGGAGAAAGAAGCACAGGCACTTTTTGTTTCATTTTTTAAATATTGGAGTGAAAGATCACTTTCTATCAAGAGACCAAATGCCCTGGCTTGGCAAAATGGACTGCTTGCAAGGGTCCATATGATCCGTCTGATCATACAGCTTTCTTACAATACTGTTTCTGTCATTCACAGGGTGGGTGACCTTCAGATCTCAGTGGAAGGGTCTTTAACTCCCTGCTAAAAAAGGAGAATGCGTCCCATGATTATCATCATTTATCTATTCATCCTGTCCTCCTTACTTTTTCTTGTCTCTTTTTTTCTTTTCAGGATGGAGTAGGTGTAGATGAGAAGCTGTCTTTACGGCGGGTAGCCGTGGTAGAAGATTTCTTTGACATTATCTATTCCATGCATGTTGAAACTGGGCCTAATGGAGAACAAATCAGAAAACATGCTGGACAAAAGAGAACATATAAAGCAGTAAGTAAAAAAACGCAGTGAAAAGTGTGAATTATTTGGGCTTAGTCACATGGCATGCGATTTGTGTTTTTTCCAGCTGGGTTAGTACTGCAACCCTCACCCTCAAATTTATTTCAGAGATCTTTCAATAATGCATGAAAACATAGAGTTTAGAAATCACAGTTTCTGTGTGATAAGGACCAGATCCATTGACTTCAATAGAGATTTCCTCATTGGTACAAGCAGAGAATTTATTCTTTCTATAATGGTTTGACAATTTCTCTAATAACTGTATTAATTAATTATTAAATGGATGAAGTCTTAAAGAAGGTTTCGAAGGTATTGCCACAACTTTGCTAAATGAGGTGCTGTACTTCAGCATATGAATGAACTGGCTTACAGTTTATCGCTGCAGACTAATTATACTTAACGGTTTAATGGTATGAAAACTTGTAAATATCCTAAATTCAAAAGGCCAGAAAGCCATCCTACAAATACATGGCAAGGTACAATGAGAGAAGTATTGAGAGGGCAGCTCTCACACCTGCATAAACCAGCTGAGTAGAGAGAAATGATTATTTCTAAGATTTTTAATTGCACGTTGTTGCTTGACCTAACCAGTTCAGCCACTGCCTTAAAATAGCTATAAATAGCTTTTGTGGTTAGTGGCACAAATATAACACTTTATTTTCTTACGGAGAACTAATGAAATATTTACTGCACTTTCCCAAGGTGCTTAAAATGTATGTGCTTGCCTGGATTTGGATGGCCAAACTTCCATGCGCAGGGCTGTTACAGTGCCAGGCATGCTCAGCGGTTGATCCTGATCCACATTGCCCAGCTGTTTCCAGCTGCTGAAGCACTGGGGGCTCCCCCAGGGAGGGCAGGGCAGGGCATCCCAGCCAGGGCCTGTCCCACCACCCTGGCCAGGGCGCAGAGCAGCCGGGGCACCTCTCCCCATGGCCCCAGCGGGACGGGGCCGGCGGGGGGCTGCGCACAGGGCCCTGAGGTGACCTGTCACCCTGAACACAGCGTTCTTTGCCTTTAAACAACCTGCAGTCGTGTCAGCCATTTTTCATCAGAGGTCTCAAAATGTGTGGGAACTCCACGTTTCTGATACCCACATCTTCAATTTTAACTGTAAGAAATAGCTATTTTTCCATTACTGTTTTTTTCAGGTATATACAATCTTTACTTTGTATCTATGAATCCCTTCACAGATATTTTATTTATAGGCCATTTCAGACGGTTTGTTGTGGGATAAGCTCTTGGCAAGATTTCTTATAATTTGTTCCTGGCGGTGTTGACCTTAAGATAGATATATGAAGGAAGACACCAGTCATCTGGGTGTGCTTTGTAAGGCTTGGAGTGATACTTCAGGGTGAACAAACACAAACTGTCTAAATTAATCTTAATCTGTCGCCTCAGCCATTTTGATACTTGGTCTTCTCTTTTACAAAGCATTAGAAAAGTAATATTTTCATTGACCTTTCTCTTTCTATTTTGTTTTGCTTCAGTAAGCTGTTCAAAGGTATAGGTCACAAACTTTGTAGAATAATATACAAGAATGCTGCCAACTATAAATACAATACTTCAAGTCATCATCCTACAAATACATGCCAAGTATAATATTTACTACCGTAAGAATCTGGTGATTCCAGGTCAGATAAGAAATTTGTTTATTGTGAACAGCATGAAAGACAACTAGTGTCTCTTCTGTGAGAACTATTTGTGCAGACCCAATAGCCTACACAGTAGTGTCGTTTGATGTTAACTTTTATTGTAATTGAGACCTGAGCTTATTACGTTGTTATGAGCAGAGGATAAAGATGCCCAAATGTAAGTTTGTGTCATAACAAGAGTCCACATTATTTGTGCATTCATTTCATTTATTAAAGGCATTGAGTCATATTTGCCAAGGACAGGATTCACATATATAATTTTTAAAGTTTTCCATAAATTAAAAAAAGGAAACAAACTAATATCAGAACAGGCTAATATCAACTCCCGCTCTCTATCCCAACATGAGAATTAGGTTAAATAAACAGGCCTCAAACTCTAGCAGACTAACTGGGGAAATGCATGCTCCTTTACTGGACCTGTCCATGAAAGTGCTGTCACTAAAAATGATAAGCTGTAGTGTCAGTCTGTTCCAGCAAGCCACGCGGTATCTCCTCCTGTGGCGCTGCAGGAGGAAAGTGGTAGTGCCTTAGGTAACGGTCTCACAAAACATTACACCCTAAGGGCTTTATAAATCAAACTGAAGTACTTTGGCGGGGTTTAATTTTATTAAGTGAATTGGGAACAAGATTAATTTAGTCTTGTTTCTTTATTCACATGTCAGAAGTGAATCTTCCTTGAGATCTGTGAATGTATTTATCATGCATAAGTATTCACCAAATAGTTTGAACAATTTTTACAGGAAGGATGGTTCACAAACTGTATGCTACAACTGCTATTTGTTATTCATAATTCCTGGCATGGGATGATCACATTGCTTCTGCTCTCTGACTGGAAAACTGAAACATTTTAACAGAAAAATGATGGGGAGAAACCCACCACATTTTTGGTACAAAATTACTAAACTTCTGAAGTTCATAAATATTGGCATGGGTATTTGGTACCTGAGTATTTCTAGAAAATGAATGGCACAGCCCTAAGAATTGCGACATACTGATTTCAAGTAATTAATTTGCTTAATATGTGTAAGCCTCTATTTTCAATAGTGAACTTGCTCCACTCAAAATTTTGAATAGCACTCAAGCATGATTAGAAGGGTAATGAAATTGTCAAAGGTGACTTAATTAACTGCCGTTTGCATTTATGTGGAGTAGCAAACTTGGAATAGGTAGGGTCTTTTTAATTTTTGATAGAGTCACCCCAGATGCTGGAGTGCTAAAATACATCAGCATGTCTCCCTGAAAGTGTGTTCGGAACAGCTTACAAACTCAGTTAGTGAATCTGTGATCTGCACTGACTTGTTTATGTTAACTGTGTGGAAACGAATGGCATTTTTACAACGGATTTCTGTGGGACTTCCTACAGTGGTGCTGCACAGGAAGATAAATAGGATGTGGTGCTTGGTACCTCTAAAAGAGCAGCATATTGGAAGGGACCCTTTATATTTTAATTGGGGCAGCAATGTACCAAACTCAAACTTTATGATTTCTTGGCACAAACCCTATAGATTAATTAGGAAAGCATCTGTGCTTCAATATTTAAGTTTAGAATAAGGTCCCATTTTCTTCTTCTCTGCACACTAACAAATGAGAAGGGATTTGTACAAAGTCTATGTACATGATGGGGGAGAGTAACCTTGAAAATATGCAAAAAAGAGTGAGCTTCCCATTTAACTGGCAGGTTTTGTGCTCATTTCAAGTGCCCGACTAGTATACAATAGAAGATTGATGGGCTGTGTTCCTTGCCAGCATAACCGTAGGTAGATCTACACCAGCAAAAAAAAGACCTGGCTTATATAGTTCTGTAGTTCTATATATATAAAATGAAACCAAGAACTTTAAATCATATCTGGAGTACGCCAGACTGAAGGAATACTTAATACGATGTTTATAATCTCAGCTAGTTCCCTGGTTCCCAGGGAAGTTTACAAACAGGGAAGACGTCAAGGGCCTTGATCTGGGAGATAATTCCCTCACAAAGGCAGGATATGTGACACAAGGCCCAGCCGAGACTGTTGCTCAGCAGGGGCACAGGTGACTAGGAAGATGCGGAAGGTGAAAAGAGCATATTCCTTGGTGCCAAGGAAAGCAGCGGTGCCCAAACAGATCCCTGCTTGTCCTGCATTCCCCCCGGGTCCTCTGCCGGGCTCCATAGGAGGTGGGGTGAAATGTGCTGATGCAAGGAATTGGTTAAGCGGTCAGGAGGAGGTACCAAGGATCCTTGTAGGGGTGACTCTGCTAGCACTCGCTGCTACAGCTCAGTGTCCTAGAGGAACTGCGTTGCTTTGGGACAGTACTTTTCACTCTCTGTCCTAAAGGACTTATTTCTGTATAGGCATCCCACCCTGAAAGGAGAACTGCGGTGTCAAAGTGGAGACGGGGACGCACAGGAGAGAAGCGTTCAGGAGAAGAATCCGTCTGGTGTATTGGGAAAGGCATTCAACAAGTGCATAGCTGGCTTTCTGTGCCTTTGCAGAGCTGCGTTTCTTGATTTAAACTATTCAGCTGTGTCTAAAATTTAAATTCAAGTGCTGAGGGGTATATCAGAAGTGGGAGTAACTGGGGAAAGTTGTGGCTACAGCAGCAGCATAATGCAACAGGCTCAAGCTGTTAGGACAACTCTTTGTGATTCAGTGTAAACCAGGAAAAAAATAGCCTTATTACATTTTTCAAGAAACTCAGATGGCCTCCTCTCAGGCCCAGCTATGGGTACAAGTAGGCCAGATTTAGTGATCAAGCCCTATATTTCAGAGTAGATTTTATCTTCCTTTAATATTCTTTAAAAGGATGTTAGATTTTCATTCATTTAAACAATAGACTATGAAGAGTAAGTGCCTCACCTTTGTATGTTATATCTGGACAAAGTTTCCTGTAACTAAGTGAATCATCTATCTGAGAACTGTTTGCGTAAGTCATGTAGCCACCTTAAACACCTTAAATTCTATATGCATATTCTACTTGAATATTTTTACCTGTGAAGGATGATCTAATGTCTGCCTGTTGAGCCTGCGTAGCTGCCGTGCAAAGCCTTGAAACGTTACAGCAGTGAACTTGAGTTGTGAGTGAGGGTTGCAATGTCTGAGCAGAAGAAATGGGTCAGTTAATAAAATTCCCAACCCATGAATGAAAAAAGAGCACTGGGCTGATGAGCTGGAAGAGAAGCAGGCTTGTAAAACATGGGGGAGATACTGATCTGTCAAGGGAAAGTAGCTTGAGGCAAGGCTCTGATCAGATAGGTAGTACATAGATACATAACATCTGAGGCGTAACAGGAGTCTGTTAGGTGTGGGGCAATATCTGGGGTCCTGTGCTTCATCCAGGTGTTGCAGTAATAAATGTATCTTGGTTTGGGATCAGGCTGTAGAATTGCCTCCCTCTTTCCCGTCACCCTTAGAGAAACCTTCCTCAGATTGTGGAACATGGTGTGACATTTTTCCCCTCCCAAAACAAGAATGTGCTTGCGAGTCCCTTCTGAGCATCACAGTGAACGTGTTTTCCTCGGGGAAGAATTTTTTGACGGGTTGCACTGTGCAGTAACATCATCTCCTTCCAGTACAACTTCCCTGATCAAACAGGGTTAAAGCAGGTTTGGGGCCTGGCTGGTTTCTGTCCAGGGCAGACCTTGTCCTTGGGGAAGCAGAAGAATACGAGGTTTGTGCAGGGCCTTAACACGCTTAAATCCTTGCATCCACGCTGTTCCTGCGTGCACGGCAAAACAGCCAAGTCCCGTGCACTTCTAGTCTCCGGGCTTGTTCTTGCTTCTTTGCAAAGGGCAAGCGTCGAGTGTCCTGGCAGCGGTCCCACTAGCAGGTGCTCCCCATCGCTTCCCTCGCAGAAAGTGGGCTCTGCTACGCGGGAGGGAAGGGAAGGAAAGGGAGCTGTGAAGCGCAAGTTTAGCACAAGAGGCAACAGCATTTTCCCCAGTATAGCAGGGTAGCGAGCTCTTGATAAAACTCCCAGCAGTAATATATCTGCTTTCCTATGTCAGCTTTCTATTCTGACCTCTTGCTGAGGAAAGGAGAGGACTTTCCTTGGCTGGTTTGCCCTGCTGTCATCAAGAAACCAATTTCTGCCACCTGGTTTGATGGCTGTGGGCCCAGGACAGATTACCATCTTCACTCTCTCTCCCTGTCTCTTTCTATTCTCTTAGAAGCCTTCCTTGGATCATCTTCCCCCCCTTACCCTCCTTAATTAAAAAAATACACACATACAACAAAAAAATATCTCTATTCTGACACATCGTATCTTCCAGACTACACATACATCCTCCATGTTAATGCTTTAGGGGTTAATAGGTTTACTTGCAAAATTTCATTCCCTCTCCTCACACTTGTCTTTCCTGCTCTGCCATATGTGTCCTAAAATCTGCCTTTCAGTTTAGAGCTTGTTAATTTTCCAAATAAAAATGTACCTCTGAAAGCTACATCATCACAACATCCTGCACTTAAATAATCTGAATATTGGAGAGCATAAAGGAGACTTTGCCTGTTTTCTCTGCCTGCAGTGATGCAATAGGAATGCAATACGCTTCTCATGGACAATTAGGGCATGCATCACTTTTAGCTCCAATGTAAATCAGATTACATGCTCAGGTACTGGATTACTTACCTTGTAGTAGTTGTGCTCTTCATGGGATACAGGAAACAGCATATGGGTTAATTATAGATCTAGAAGGCCTTCGTTGTTGGGTGATATTTTGGATGGGTTGATATATGTCAAATTCTATTATATTGTAGACTTTTTGTGAATGGTGAAATAAGATCATAAAAGTTTTGACTCTGAAACTGCTGAAGTCAGCTGTTTTTATTTTCCTCTGAGTTCAGAGTTTAAACAAAATATGTGTAGGTGCACGTGGACTGTATTCTTAGGAAATGTTCTGCTTCTTATCCTATGACTTCTGGGACTAAAACAAACCCTGTATGATTTTGGCACTCTTTGCTTAATGCTCCAGATGTCTAGTTTCTTCTTCATACGATTTTTTTCCCTTTACCATGTAAAAAGCATTCAGCTGTAAGAGCTATACCTAGTACACAATACCTAAACACCAATCTGCTAGAATCTGGTTATTTTGTGATTTGTCCATGATACAGAATACATCCAGATACAAGATAACACATTTCTACAAGCAACAGAAGATATACTAATGTGCAATAAAACCACTAGTAAGAATAAGGAATCACATAAGGATACTTCTAAAGCATCATATTTGAAAAAGTATACTTATAATTTTTTTAAAGCAATCCAAGTAATTTTATCAATGTGGTAAATCAGCAGTGATTGTTCTTTGATTGGTATAGGCACGTGCATGAGCAGTTTCTTCTAAGTAAGTCATGCCAAAAATATGCCGGTCTGCATTGTCAGTGTGTGGATGTAAATAATGCAAAATCCCCCACTTCAATTTACTTTTCTGGCTTTATTTTTTCTTAAGATGTAGAAGTGTGTGGGTTTGGGTTTTTTTGTGTGGAATTGTAATAAAACAATATTCTTTTATTGCAGCACATCACTGAATGAGATGGTCTGACTATATTTTTTGTTAGCTCACGGCCTTGAGAAGAGAGCTAGGAGCAGGGCTGCTGAAGGCAGTGAGAATATACAGCATCAGTGAGGACTGAGTCATTATTGCTTTCTTTCAGACAGAATAGAGGACAGAAACAAATTTTCCTGATGAAGTCAGACCGCTGTCTAAGGTATTTCTGTACAGTTACTTAGAAAGTGTCATAGGCCTCCAGGTTGTGCTCTGAAATACTCGCATGCAAGCCAGCCCCGTGTACTACATCAGCCCAACCTTGCACACAGGCTGGTAAGCTCTGCTGAGGGGTGAAATGTAGGATATTGTGTTCAGCTTTGTGCTAATTTGGTTAGAGAGCTTCCCAGCTACAGCTGGTGATAAGCCAGTGGGTTCGAAGCATGGCCAAAGTCAGCAAGCAGCTATCTGCATCTTATAAAGTAGATGTGCCCCTCTTTAATGAGAAAGGCAAACAGGAGTCTGCACTGTTGGGGGCGTGAGGTTTGGGGTTTTTTTGTTAGCTTTCTGGCACTGAAAATTGGAAAGAGCTTTTTGTGTATATTCAAGGAGCAAGAATAAGGAAAGCTGTGGGTTATGTCCTCTACATATCTCTTTTAACATGATACCTATTGTGTTATGCCAGGCTGAAGTCTTGGACTGTAAGTGATTGATTCAAATTACAAAGTAAACAGGGGAGGAAGTTGGTGGAAACTGGTGTTATTTAAGGAAGGGCATCCTTAAAACTGTGTTGCAGTGGGAGGTTGGAGACACAAGCATCTGTTATGTGGACAAATTTAGTTATAAAACGCGGTTCCCTTATAGTCAGTGGAGCATACCTATCAAATCTGGGACCTAGCTCACTTGCTTTCCATGGAGGATTTTCATCTTGTTTGAGCAGAACTGTAATTTTGACAGAGATGCTTGATTAGAATAAATGGAGCATTCCTACCAAATGCAGGCAACTAATGAATCCATGAGTAAGCTCCATTAATTTCAATACAGTGCTAAATGTGTTAAATGTTATGAGAGCGAGGTTGCTGTGTATGTGCACTTACCAATTTTCTTAATGCTAAATTCTAGCTGATTTTAAGTTCTTTTTTAAAATTCCATAAAGCATGAGTATAACCAATGTTTTCATATTTAGAAAGGTAAATAAGCATCTGTTCTGTGGTGTAAAAAACAGGAAAAATAATCTGAAAATATTTTTTGGTAGGATCTCCCATTCAAAAGTGGCTTCATTTAGTGCCTTCATTTTCAGATAAATTGTTTCAGGCCCAGAGAAAATCTTTGCCAATTTTCATCACAGAACAAATTTTGCTTTTATACTCATCCTCTTCTCCCCCCCCAAAATAAGATTTCTGTTATATAAGAAAACAACAACAATAAACGGCCTAAACAACAATACCGTAAACAGGATGATATAATTTGCGTTGGTATTTTACAATGCATCATTTCCTGTGTATTTCCATGACTCATGTCACATCAACAAACACTAACTTAAACTCCACCTATTTTCTAAAAAAATGTCTCTGATAAATTTGGTCCATGGAGTTTTAGGAAATGTAAGTTTCAACACAGGGTAGATAGGTGGCATGCCAAGGAGAAGAGTGTAAGAGAGTTATAACAGGCCATTCCTCCTCCTTTTAGCATCCTTGTGAGGAGCACGAGTGATTTGCACAGTATTTAGTCCCATTTACATCCAGTTAAATAAAGGTATCTTGTCCTTTCTGTATCCACACTTTCATACACCCCACCTCCATCTTTCTGCACTTCCTACAGAGACTTGCATCAACGCTTGATAGGAAATCAAATCCTGCTGTAGGTTTTACAAGAAGGGAATACAAGCAGATATCAGTTGACTCTTCTTTTAGTCTCTCTTGCTGGAACTTTGTCTTTGGGGATTATCTCCATTGCAAGACAACCACCTTTGTTGGGCTAGAGATTCCTTACAACACTTGCACTGTTCAGTGTATATACATAACCTTACATAATGAATCACAGAAAAGCCATGGCTTTGCCTGGTAATGTCGTGACAACATCCAGGTTTGGAGATTCTTCCACCCATCTGGTAAACCTGCTCCAGTACATTGGCCTCCTACAGAAGTTTTTCCTGACGTCCAGTTTGAATGTCCCAACCCGCAGTTGGTGGCTGTTGTCCCTGGTTATACCTTCTGACGAGTTTCACAGAATCATAGATTGTCTCCACAGTTTCTGTAACTCCCCTTCAGGCAGTGCTGGGCTGCAATTAGATCTCTCCCTGCCTCGTAACCTACTCTTTGTCACACAAAACAAATCCAGCTCCCTTAACCGCTCTGTCAAGTCACCTGCTTTAGGCTTCAGCTGCCATGGTGGTCTGCCGCAGACCCCTCTCCTGCTTCTCAGCAGCCTTCTTGAACTGTGGAGGGGAAAGCCAGATACATTATTTCAGGTGCTGCCTTACCAGCACTGAGCAGAGACTTTTCTTGATCTGCTGGCTGTATGCTGAAAGTGGCCAGTATGAGATTTGCTTTATCTGTGATCAGAGAGTATGCCGTTGGCTCATTTTCAGCTTGGCACCAATGGTCACCTCCAGGTCCTTTTCAGCAAGGCAAAAATGTCTCTAAAGATAGATGCATCCTTGGGGAGGGGGAATGCAATCTTTAAAACCAGCAATAACTGCTTCGTCCTCTCCCCTTTCAAAAAAGAAAAAAAAAATCTCTGACACTCCCTTGCGAGTATGTAGTTGGGAAGAATGATAATGTTGGAAGGATGATAATGTTGAAAGGAGGAAACAACCAAAATCTGTTGTTTCAAGGTATCTCCAGGTAAACCAAAGTCTCTAAAATCAAGCGACTCCTAAATTCTGTTAGTAAAAATAACTTACTTACCCTACAGTATTAAATCACAAGCTTTCCAAGAATATTTTTTCAAAACATTCAAATATGAAGTTAAAATAGCAAGGAGACTGTCATCGCTGCTAATGCATTGAGTCCTGTATCTGTCTACGTATTGTTACAATAAAAATAAATAGAGCACATAAGCTCATTTTCTTTTTTCGGTATTGGCTATAAGAAAAAGCTCGCTTTTCAACTTTTTCTAAAAACATCCCTCAGTGGGATGCCTGTTATGTATGGATCTTTTTGCTGAAAGGAAACTGAAAAAAACTAAACAGAAAACGAAACCCCTTTTGATATAAGTGAAATTTTGTTCAGTATCAACTATTATTAGCTGTTAGATGATAAGTAGGCAGATTGGATAGATGTTTCTTGAAATCCTCTAGTATGCAGGACATGCTTTCATTGTGCTTCCTGGCATTATAAGGTAATATGCCTTATTTGGAAATATAATGATCAGTTCTGTTAAATCATGTTCAATCAGCTTATATAATAACACCTATATTTTGTTATTCATTTCAGATTTCAGAGACCTATGCCTTCCTACCGAGAGAAGCGGTGACACGATTTCTAATGAGCTGCTCAGAGTGCCAGAAAAGAATGCATTTAAACCCAGATGGAGCAGATCATAAAGGTAGTTTTAGTGTCAAATACTGGGATGTAAAGTCATTTTATTCCTAATACCCATTTATATTTTCCTAGCTGAAGTGAGGGTTCATAAAAATTTGGTAGACTGGAACAGTTCAATAAGTCAGATCATCTTATTTACTTAAGCTGGAAGATAGTGAATCTTCTGCTTTCACTTAAGGATGGAGTGTAATACCGTATGCATCCTCAATAGAAAGATGATTTTATCTGGAGGAAATAATTTATTTTGCTATGGAAATGTTTATATGAGGGCTTAAACATAAGGAATAGGTAGGGTGCACGTGCTGTAGTCATTTAGGGTAGAAGAACTCATCACTTTTCAGGGTTTGAACTTGATTTTCATTTTTCTACGGGAGACTTCCATCTGTACAGCCTACAAGCAATTGAAAATGCCAGAGAGAACTAAATGACATAACTGTCTGACTTTGCAGAGTAAGCTCAAGTAGCCTCCACAATTAACATATAATGCATAATAAATATTTTTATTGCAGATAATGGAAAACCTCCAACTTTGGTGACCAGTATGATTGATTACAACATGCCAATTACTATGGCTTATATGAAACACATGAAGCTGCAGCTACTAAATTCACAGCAAGATGAGGTAAAACCTGAAATCTTTTAAGTTTGTTTTTCTTTTCTTCTGTGTTCTTTGGTGCTTGTCTTTGCGGTAGCCAGGAGACTGAACTGAAGGTGATTGTTGATCCCATCTTTATAATTTTGTTGCTAAAATAGTGAGTCTGAAACCAAACCAAGGCTGTTTGCAAGTAATCAGGTTGAGAGAAAATGTCATGACTTGCCACCCTTCCATGGTTGGGGGTAATATGCTGTACTGCTTCAAATTACCTGAAGGTGCCCTTTTACTGTCTGGACCAGCAGAAAGGTTAAGGGGGGTGGCATGTGCACCCGAGACTTAGTGCTGTGCTCAGCAGTGACTTTCATTGTCTACTTCTAGAAAGTAATACCATCAACAGCTGAAATGAATGGCGTGGTGTTCTCAAGGTTAGCAGCCAGGATGCAACACATTATAGTGAGATAGATAGAAGCCCTGGCAACATTAGTTGAAATCTTTAAGGCAAAAAGCTTGATAAATAAGAGTAGGGGTTGCTTTTGAAACTTTGAACAAAAAGACAATCAAAAAGGAAGAGAAGTAGGCTGAGAATCAAGCTTCTTCAGAGAGAATTGGAGTTGAATTGCATTTATTTCTTCTCAAAAATTATTTTCTTTCTGTGATTTATTCAACATTTTATCAGATCTTAAGAAGTGCTTCATCAGTTGGATGGCACCTACCAAATTATTTGTAATAAACTGATTTTGCTAGAAATGTGTTCATTTACCATTTGAGCTGCCAAATAGTTAGAAGCCCGGCTATGTGCCAGCCAAAAAGCAGTCCTGCATGCTGTGTCCTTCTGCCTGACTACAAGAGGTTTTTTTAATAAAGAAAACCTTCAAAAACAACCTTAGCAGCTGGATTATGTCAAAGACCCTGACTGACTCCTGACTTCCGTGGAATCAGCCAGATTTGGTTTCATAATAAGTAGATATGGGCTATCGGTGGAGATTTATGAATTATTCAACACCCCATAGAACGGGGATTTCATCACTCTTCTAGAAATATCAGGATCCTTGTTTCGCTTTTGCCTTTTTTTAAATTGTGGAGGGTGTGGGGAGAGATCCCCTAGTCTTTGAGTTCTTCATGCACAAATACAGCCTGGTCGTCTTTCCCTCCTATTGAGTCTCCCCTCTGCGTGCTGCCCCTTTTCAGGAATCTGGCAGCGGGGTTTCAAGCAGCAGGAGAGAAGAGGCTTTATCCCTGCAGTAGCCTTAGGAGTTAAAGGACTCTGTTTTTTCCACTTCCTCCCTTTGAGAATTACTCCTCCCACAACAGGGTCAAGGGCTCATGCTGGATCAGGGCCACCTGCCACAGTGCCTCTACAGCCCAAATGTTTCGGTGTAGTCTTTCTGGTCTGAGGACTGAAATTTGCGTTAAACAGGTTTTTCATCTAGATGAACCAGTGGAGATGATATGGTGGCAGCAGGAAGCAGCATTGCCTGGTGTCTCCCTGCCCAGCTTGATTTTGCAGCTCTAATGTTACTGTGTATGAAATGTTTGTAGCACTGGATTTATGAGATAAAAGTAATTTTTGATATGTTTTAGTAATAATGTCTTTGCCAGGGCAGAGTGGGCACAAGGAAAGTTCTCAAGATAATCTTTACGTCTTTTCTCAAGGCAGAGTTTTGCTAAGAATTTCTTTTTCCTTCAGGCTGTACATTTGTTGCACTGAGAACAAAATGGCAATGAAAATGGTGTAGCACAAAGCAGGAAGATTTTTGGTGCATACATGCAAACTATTTAATGCACTTAAAAAACATGCTTGGGTTTGTATTCAGAAGGCTCTATTTGCAAGGTTTCATCAAGCATGTCTGTATTCTTGTGGAGGGTGTGGAATTGAGACACGAGTAAACTTGGATCCCACAACTAGCTAGCACAGTGACTGAAAGCCTCCTAATTCTCTCATCGTCAATTCATCATTTTTAAGCTGAGGCCATCGATGAAAGGGAAACAGGCTTCATCTAACATTCCCACACTCATCGCTGTGTGGGAATTTACAGCTGTGGTGCAAGCGGTACAAAGATGCCAGTGGCTCCCAGCATCTCTCCCCATGCCTATGTATCCACGCAGATTCAGATAAAAGTTTACACAGTTTGGAGAGTGAGGTGGAGATATTCCGCAGAGTACTGTAGGCAAACACAGGCTGCCCATGTGTGTTGTTTTATACCTATGCAAGCGTTGGATAGCCAGAGCTCCCTCTCTGGGAGCCCATACAGATTGCCTAACCTCAGAATTGGAAAATGTAAGCTGCTGCTTGCTGGTTCCTGCAGGATTCAATGAGAAATACCACTGTGTCTTAACAGAGGCACAGCACTCCAGAAGGTCTGGGGGAGTTTGTGTTCTGATCTTGCTCTTTGAACAAGCAGTGTGCATTTTCCCTAAACTTCAGAACCAGCTCAGTGTGTGCCTTGGCCCCATCTGTCTGGGGCAGGAGGCTAGTGGGCACCACAGTTCTTGTGTGAGAGCAGTGTTTGGGTGTTTGCTGCTGCTGTAACTGGGGTGCTCCCGCCTTACCTGGGCAAGGCAGACAGGTGCCCGCTAGAGAAGCCCTCACTCTTCCATTTAGTTTTTTACAAAACTTTGAGAACAAGGTATGTTTGTTTTGTTATTTGTCATTGTCCTGGTGTGACGGTGCAGAACAGCATCGCCTTGCGTGTTGTCCCACTCTCACTCCTGAATGGCATTTGGCAGTACTTCATCCCAGTTTAACAAGAGTCGTGACTGCAGGGAACTTGCCCTCCGAAAATGAGAGAAATGTCCATGCAAGCTGGAAACATCACTGAGACCCAGGAGAGGAGTTGATTTAAGGGCCACTCAGAAAGAAGAAAGCAGCTATATTAGTATCTGTAGAAACCAGTTCACAACAAGTACACAGTAAATCATATTCTGAAGATTGCTATTTTTCTAGGTCAATTCTGGTGAGCAACCCAGAAAAATAGTCAGAATCCTGTCAGTTCTGTTTTTGTTTAAAAAAAAAAATTATATTAATTGGAAAAGTACTTTAAACTGACCTTTAGGGGATACAAAATTATCTGCCATATTTTTCTCTATGTTCTTTAAAATGCTTTTCTTCATAACAGGAGTAATTATCTCAGAAAAGTTGTTACTGAAAATATATCACCTTAGGTTTGTACGTTGGCTCAGGAGTTTACAGAGCAAGGCTTGTGGATGCTTAATTTTTAATCCATGAGTGAGCACATGAACTTCAGTGGGACTGAGACAAGTGATGTTAAACATGTATGTGGACATTTGCTGGACTAGGTCCAAAACTGTTTTGCTTTTATAAATGGGGACAGAATATTTGATCAGGACTTTTACTTTTTGCCCTCTGCTATCATCCCTAGTAGATGCTCCGTAATTAGACTTGATGGATAAATCATATTAAAGATGTGTGAGGTAGAATAAATTTGAAGTGATTCTCGTGATTATTTACTTTGGTTTGCCATTGACTGTCATTTGAACATGCTCAGAACTTTTATAAGCTTTATAATTTTCATAGATGCTTCTTTAAACACAGTAGCAGTGTAAGGGTGACATCATGGCAAGGGAATTTGGTCATGCATTCTTATTAGGTCAAGTTGCCATTCGGAAATACCTTACTGTGAGTGGTCATCACGGGGTTACCGACCTCGCTTGGGAAAGGTAGAGGATTCAGGCAGGGAATGTGGAGAGCTCTCCTCAACCAAATTTGAATAACAAGGACTTGGTATGGGGTCTCTGGTTACCAGCCCTCTTTTGCAAAATACTATGGAAACAGTTAGTTTCCATAACTGGAAACATAAGAGCGCCGTAATGGAGTATCCTCATAGCTGAACAAATTGCATTCATCAGATTATCATATCACATAAACGCTGTGTTTTCCTTGCTCTTCTCTATGTGCTCTGCTTGTTTGCTTATATACACAAAGATTTAGCATGATTACACTCCACACCAGGTGTGAGTGAGACAAACAGGAATGAGTGAACTGCACATATAATGTGAACAGTCTACGAAGTTTTCTGACACGTCTCTGAAATTTTCCATTTGCAGGATGAAAGCTCTATAGAAAGTGATGAGTTTGATATGAGTGACTCAACTAGGATGTCAGCTGTGAACTCTGACCTCAGCTCAAATCTGGAAGAGAGAATGCAAAGTCCTCAGAACCTCCAGGGCCAGCAGGATGGTAAGGCTCTCGTTTCGTACAGAAAATGCGGTATTGCCTTGTCTTTTTCCCATTCTGTACCTTCATTTAGTACCTGCTGTGTCCTTTTCTTCATAGTGTGTTTCATTAGGTAATTTGAAATGTATGTTCCCTATGTCTCAGCATGAAGAAGATGAAGTTGGGTTTTTTTGCAGGCTAATTTATTTGTTGCTTAGGCAACAGGTGAGTGCTTAGACTGCTATATGTTAAGTATTATTATTTTACTATTTTTCTATATGTAGTGTGACCATACACAGGCATAAAAGGAAATGAAACTCAAACCTTTCTGAGGCAACCCAGAAGGCTGAGAAAGTTGTTTTTACTGGTTGAAATGAGGGAGAGGGGTGTGACAGAAGCATTGTTATTTGAGAGCTAGGAATTGGGATGTGATATTCAGAAGAAAGGATGAAAAAGACAAACTCCGATAGGGAAATAGGGGTAAAAGAAGAGAAAACAGAACGAGCAGCATTGTAAATTTGAATGTTAATTATTTCTAGGTTAGTTACAACACAAAGCTGATTTGTTGGTGAAAGAGATGGAAGTTTTACTCTGCATAGAAGATGCATAGATGCGTACTCTTTGATTTCAGCCCTTGTTGTAGAACAAATTAGATGGGCCTGGTTTGGAATGAACTTTCTCCTTGGCTGTGGAGCTCACAAAGAGCTTGTCCACTACAGACTGCGACAGTGGCTTGTGAGTGGCACGTGAATGTGCAACACCCAAAGTGCAGGTCTATTCTATTGCTATTAGAAACAACACATTGGTATTCTGTACTTGTTACTCCGTAATTTCCTGATCATGTGTGCCAATTCAGAAGTGCTTCTTATATTTCTCCTGAACACTAAATATATGGGATTTGACAGTTAAGCTGGATTCTTTCCACTTTATGCATCGGAATGGTCAATTGCTAGCTGGTAAGCTATTTAGGTGAGAATGGGTGTGCTGTATAGCGGCTGATAGGATCTGGTGATGGGTAGGACCTTCTGCTGCGTTGTTCTCCAGACAAATAAAGGAGGAGGATGTCTATGATAATTCGGTAGGCCAGATTCTAACCGCAGCTGCCTTTTGTCTGAGTGTCCTCAAGCTATCACAAAATTTGTGCAACTTTTGACTTAATTTCTATCTACATATGTTCACTAAAGGAGCAGTTCTGATGCACAAGATGTAGGGAAAGCCAGCTCCATTTCCTGTTGAAGTTTAACTTTTCAGGGCTAATATATTATGATAATACTGCTAAGTTAGAGTTTTCAGGGATACTTCGGAAGGTGCCGTTTTTATGTATCTGGCTTTCAGTGCAAAACTGTGCTTTAGAGGTTTTTGTTTACCTATATACTCAATCTGTTTCACGTATATAGAGTGTTTCTTAATAGTAATTGTGTGCATGTATATGTCTGAAATAAAAATTACAGCTCAGTACAGTAACCTATGAAGAAATGCCTGTCATACATGTCTTAATACGTGCCTCAACCAGATTCATGTGCCACATCTAATCATATTAAAACATAAGTATGAATGATAAAATGCTGCAAATCTGCCACTTGCTATTTAAAACGTATGGGAAATAAATGCACTGTGGTCTTTGAACTGCAGGTAGTGTGATCTTACAGAATTGCTTTAAATCTTCTCAGCTTTCCTTCCTTTCCTCCCAGATGGTACTTGCTCACCTTCCTAAGGCAATCCTATTTTTTGCTGCATCTTCTGGCTAAAGCATCTGCTGATAGAGAGACTTGAAATAGCAGCTCTTCCTGCTTCATGGTTTTCCTGTGCTAGCTGTTGTCAGGTAGCAAACCTGTGTGGCCAGTGATAGCAACACTGCTTTTTCAGATACGGGAGAAGACGCTGAAGGAGGAACTGAAAGACATTAGAGAAGGGGCGGGGGGAGAAGAATGATAGGAGAGGGCAGGAAAAAAGAAGATTGGAAGAAAATAAAGAACACAGGGATGGAAGTGGGAACAGGAAGGAGGGAAGACAAAACGGAACTTAAATGAACTTAGCAGTACAATCCCTTTTGCCATCACAGCCTTCACTGTAAAATTTTACAAATTTAATACTTAATTATAGCGCACGCACACCAAAATCATCACCAAAGCATGAACTTGTGTGTCTAAAGTGATTCCTGCCCCCTTCCCTCAAACATTCTATATGTCCCTGAGAGTTCATGTCAGCCGCCACATTCAGTCTACAGATAAAGACACGTGGCGTTTGGCTCATCTGAAATGTCTTTGCTGCATTCTGGCAGGTGAAAACTTACTACTGCGGAACGGTGTCTGTGGTGGAATAGGACAGCACAGGTTTGCTGCTGCCCCAAGCATGCCTTTACTGGGAGAACGATTTGCTAATGGGAATCGTAAGAAAAACTGCTGCCTGGGGTGGGTTAGTGACAGCTCCAGTGTACCTAAAGGTGATGTGTGCTATCACTTTGCTTACCTGGCTTTCCATGTGAGGTGGCATGAGAATATTTTGGGATATCTATTGGGTTTTTTCCATGGATTTCAACTGATTTGGTACTAGGATATAAAGAGAGTCCATGTACCCTAGAGGAATGTAATCATGAGCTGGGCCATGCCACTGAGGGATAGAAGGAGTCTCCTCTTCCAGTTCAGTTTATCAGAGCACAGTGGAATGCTGACACTACATAAAAGGAATACGACGCTTTCATACCCTCTTCCCTTGGGGCTGTATCTGCATCGTATTTAGGCATTTGGCTTTGGGACTCCATCGCAGAGCTCATACTAGAAGATTTGCCGACCGGACCTGTCCCACAGGGAAGTCTCCATCGCAGGCTCATACTAGAAGATTAGCCGACCGGACCTGTCCCACAGGGAAGTCTGCCTGGGGCCCGGGTCAGAGACATTACGAGGAAGCTCCCTGGTCCCTGGCGGTCTTCCGATTCCTACCCGCTGCTCGTTATACAGGCTGGCAGCGATGAGGTTCCAGGGAAAAGTCCTGCAGTGATCAAAAGGGACTTCAGGGCACTGGGGAGACTGTTTGAAGGATCGGGAGCACAGGTAGTGTTTTCCTCAATCCCTACAGTGGCAGGGAAGGATACTGAAAGGAACAGGAAAACACACCTGATCAACACGTGGCTCAGGGGCTGGTGCCATCGGAGGAATTTTGGTTTTTTTGATCATGGGGAGGTTTACACGGCACCGGGCCTGCTGGTGGCAGATGGAGTCCAGCTATCTCACAGGGGG
>NW_008796043.1:1582487-1593170 GCF_000699145.1 Aptenodytes forsteri
GACATGGTTTAGTGGGCATGGTGGTGTTGGGTTGACGGTTGGACTCGATGATCTTAGAGGTCTCTTCCAACCTTAATGATTCTATGATTCTGTGATTCTATGATTCTATGATTTGACCTGAGGTTTCCCAATGTCTTCCAGTCTATTATTCTGTGTTTTCTGTTTCTCATGGTTAGGTTGTTTGAACCTAAATAGAATAAAGGCAAATATGAGAGCAACCGACAATGTCAGCTGAAAGCAATTGAATTCTTCACCCAGAAATGCCATGGTAGGTAGGAAAAATGCTTGAGAAGGAGGGCACAGAGAGGGAAGGTGTGTATTTGCTCGCAGTAGATGGGTGCTGGTACTGCACAAAAGTCCTGGGCTCTGCAAATGTACTGAGGTTTCATAAGATTCCTTGTATAAAGCATATTAGGTTGAAAGGGAACAGGGAATTGAGGAAGAAATGGAGAGTGGGGAGAGTTGGTGAATTGTATCCATGGTACTGAAGTTGCCACAATACTACGAAGGACAGTTCCCACTTTAAATTAGCCTTTGTACGCTTTTAAGTAACAGGGCCTTGAGTCACACCTGCTGGTGAATGGCTGAAAATAGCATCCTGAGCACCTGCAGGGCTGCTGCAACGACGGGAGAGGAGTTGGAAAAGAGCTGCTGCTCTTCCCTGGGGAGTTAGAAAAGGAAAGCAGCTCTAATTTGCAATCGGTTCATTCCCCAGCTGGGACTGGGGTAGGGCTATCTGGTTACCAGTGCCTCAGAGCCGCTTTCCCTAGCAGCCAGCTGGATAATAGGGCTGCAAATTGCTGGTGTGTTCCTTTCTCTTTTGCACCCTCTCCCCTTGCTTGCCCCTATTTTCTTGCTTCCCTATACATGCTACAGCTCCCTTGTCCTAAGCTGGTTCTTTGGAGTGAGCCCTGTGTACCACTCATCTGCGGGCAAAGCTCCCACTCAAGAGCTGTCTTTAATTCTCCTTTCTCCTAATAAAGCTCTAGGGACTCTGACGTTGCTGGATCAAACCCTTTTGCCCTTGTCTCAGACCACAGACAGCAGGCAAGGTTTGCAAACTGAGTTGGAAATAAAGAAGCTCTTTTTTTTAATTAGTGCTTCAACCTGTACAAAAATGATTTTTGTAGTGAAAACTAACCTCTAGATAGGTCTGTCAGAGGGGCAACAAGAGCTTCTACCCTGAGGGAAAATGGGACTCTTGTTGCCCTTGCCTGTTAGCTGGACCCCTGTGCAGAACAGCTGAGTGTGTTTGCTCCCTCACTGTGGTGGTTCATTAGTTACCAAGACATGAGAGAGGTGTGTGGGGATGTTCTGATTAGACGAATTTAAGAACATGCACAACTCTAGAAGTTACAAGAGTTAGGTATAAATTTTATGTTGAATTTTTTTTGGTTTTCACTATGTGAGCTATCAAAAATCAGGGGTGAGATTATTTGACTGTAACTCAGTGCAAGATGCAAAATTCATTTATTTTCAGTATTTCTCACTGTACTGAGGTACATCAAAACATCAATGCTTTGTCTGGATTTAGGTGGAGGGACTATGTTCTCTTCAATCTAGTTTTTAGAAAATTATAGTTACATGTTCATACATATTATATAGAACTCCCCCTCACAGGCACTGTATGGAGACTGTGCTTATAGCAGCTAGCTATGACAAAGTATGTCACAATTCAACCTTTGACAGGGGTTGTGCTATCATCTTAGACGTGGAGATTACTAATAAGCTTTTCCTGGTTGTATTTTTTTCAATTTATAGAAAATTGAGCAATAGTACTGTAATGCAATGGAGGACTATGCCTTCAAGTAGTTTGCGGTCATTTGGATGGTGCCAGTTCTCTTTTCCTGGCATGTTCAAGTTGCCAGGCTTTCCACAATATAGATGTAGGAGATGTGGTTGTTCACATTAACTATTCCCTTCACTCATTTGGTGTTTTGCGTTAGACACAAGTATTGGAGTCAGTCATCTAAATACGTGTTTTCTGCATCAAAGGTATAATCTTTACTCAACAGCTTCACCTGAAACAAGTAGCATCAGCTGATTAAGTTGTCAAAACCCTGTGTTTGTGCAAGGGTGCAGAGTTTGCTGTACCCGTGCTTGCTGTTGGTTTGTTCACTCTGAAGTGAGTCCAAGCCAAGCGTTTAATCCATCTGCCCATTCTCAACCAGTTGTACTGTTGTACTTCTTTCTGCTTTTGTCTTTATTCCACTAAAACCTGGACTCCCTGTCTTAAAACATTGACTTTTCTTTTTCCGCAAAGTAATTTAAATGAGATGTATGGGTTCGAACACCAACTGCAGGCTGAAGTGAAGACGGATTGGTGAAGGAGCATATTGGAGTAAATTGTCTCTGCTGTTGCCTATGTTTTGGCCCTGCTCTTGATGTTGAGTAAAGTGAGTGGTAACAAAGCCAACATGAGAGCAGACGATTCCCAGCACTAAACCCGTGGCAACCTTTTTGCTGCTAATTAAGAATTTTCAGTGGAAATACTATTTTACAAAATTAATTTACATTAATGGGTATTTTGCCTTTAATTTCTGTTCAAGCACTGAAAGATTTTACAAACGTGCTTGTTTTGTATGACGTCTAAGTCCACTTGACTTCAGTAAAGGCCCACTAAAGATTAGCTGAAATGTTTGCAGAGTTTGGGTGTCTTTTACTTAAAAGCTTGACTTCTTTAGGCTTCAAAACAAAGCACCTGACATTTCTGTGGTATATGGGATGGAGTGAAAATTACCACATGAAGTCATAAAGCTTTAATAACAATATTAAAAATAAAATAAAAAGCAGCCTGCCAATTTTCCTACATGCAACCTCATATACTTTTAGAAAGCCTTTTCATTTGGGGGATTTTCTGTGGCTTGACTGGTTTTATTTGCAATTTATAGATTCCTACTAACGCAGCTATAATGCTATAAAAGTTGCTTATTATGCTTATACATTATACAAGACATTGGACATGCAAAGTTAATAAGCATTTTGCTCTAAAGCAAAAGGTAATTTTTGCTTAATAGCGAGGGTTTGGGCTGATTAAGAATGAAGGAGGTAGCACTGTTAGCTTATAAAGAGTGGAGAAGAACAATTGCTACTTTACTTTTTTTTTTTTGTGAAATGGCAGACCATTTAAAATTACATTTGAGCTGGGACCAGGAGAGGTGACTGAATTTTGTGATATATTCAGACCTTCCAGTCTTGCTTGAGCCAGTGAAACTTGCAACATTTTGGGCAATAATCTCATTTCTTATGACTAAGGATGAAACAATAAGTACTAGTCTTCTGAAAGAGATTGAAGATACCTGTCTGTCTCATGGCAGTGGAAAAGAAGAGAGGAGTACAGTAACATCCAGGCAATGCTAGCAATACAGCACCTTATGCATAGTCTTTTGTGATCTTGCTGTAATTTCCGTGAAGGGGAAAGCCCACCTGTATGAACAGGTTTTACCCTTCCCCTATTCTGGGAGATAGAGCAGGGGCAGCACAGGCTGAATGAGGGCAACAACCGCGTCGCGAAGATGAGGGCTGAGACAAGCTGGCGAGAGAGAACGAGGAAGGTCCCTGCTTCGGCTGCCCAGCAATCTGTTCTGAGGATAAGCAAAGGTCTCCTGTCTCTGCAGCTGTCGATCTGACGCCTTTTGCAAGCACCAGCTTCATTACTGAATAAAGCAAAAGACAGCACAGTCACATATGCATGTTTCTGAGTAAGTCTATGGGCTGCTCTAAAGTGTTATCTTACACGTGTCAAAATCACAAAGGTTTCTTTAGATAAGGGGTTAGTTATAATATATTGCTGTAGCTGTATCATATTCACCTAAGCAGAGTTAAAGTAGACCTGAGAACCTGGCATATAGTACTAGTATTATTTTGCTTCAGTGGAGCTACACCTGGGGTGATTTGGCCCATCAGATTTGCTTTGATGTAATATTATTTGCATAAACCAATACATTTACGAAAGAGGAAGAAAATGGTGAAACAAGAACAGAAAGCCAAAGAGTTGTGGAAATCTAGTTTCAGTGGCGTTTTAATGGCTTCTTTAGAGATGATACCCTATCAGTGCAAAAGGCACTACGAGTGACACTGTAGTGACACTTGAGCAGTGTTATGATGTCAGTGATAATGTATTGTACTGAGCCTGGGCAAGAGCTTGAAATGTTGGTGCAGCTGCGTTAGAAACATTCAGTCCTTAACATCATTAAGGAGAGCTGGGTGGAATTTTCAGCAAATCAAGTATTTTAATGTACTGGCTGCTGAGGCGGCAGCTGGTATGTGCATTGTCATCAGAATACTGAGCTGATATATGAGGCACTTCTATTGTACGATAGATGAAAATCTTCTTTGACTCTATACAACTCAAATTTGGTAAGAATTAAGTAAGCTTCAGTCTCTCCATGGAGAGCGCTCCTTCCTTCCTGCAGATTAATGGAAGTAACTTCCAGAACTTCACTAACTCAGTGGACCTACCTAATCAGACAAAGGTCTCAAACCAGGATTTGAACATGAGCACCCCTCTTACTGAAGTGTAGCAAATGGATTATTTTTACAACTGACTCTTTTAATATGTAGAGTTACTGTATTTTCATTTGCTAGTTGCAAGCATCTTGTGAGTTGGCAGTGCTGAATGTCTCCCCGCTGCTCCATTTTACTTCTGTGTGTCTTCTCTCATCTTTTAATAAGTCGTGTTCTTTTTTTTGACATGTCTTTGTTTGTTTTTTAACTTATACTGTAATTTGCTTTAGAGACTAAAATATTATTAAACATGAATTATGCATTGAGCAGACTCTCTGCTAGAGTCTGACTGGACTGTTGCAACCAGAGAACAATCCTGTTTCCCGCACCACCCTCCCAGCTGCACAACTGTCACTTTCTATTACGCTTGCCTTGAACAATTGAGTGTGGCTTGTAATGACAATAATTGCCTCAAAATTGTTTGTCATGTTTGCCTTGTTAGCAACAAACTACTAACTGTTGGTTACAATCAAGTTCTCAGCTATTACTCCATAATTACATCAGGGAATACTTGCAGCCAATAATAGCTGAGAAATTAGAATTATCTTTTCACAAGTAATGCTAAAATGCTTGCAGACCATTCACTCTATTCACAGCCGTTCTTTTTTACATCAGCAATCTAGTGGTAAGTGAAGCCTACCCCTGTGTAGAAGGCTAGCCACAGACCTGTATCCTTTTGCACCTTCAAAAGAGGTCTGTGGGTTGCATCGGTGTTGTACAGGTCCTCTATCAATAGATATTTCACTTTGGCAATAGTACTAACCAACGAAGCTCTCTCTTCCTTATGCAGGTACTGAAGGGAGCCAATTTGCTTTTGATTTCAGTATGCAAGCCCTTATAACTAAGCTTAGTGGGATTTCTGAAAGCGTTGGTTTGGTTTTGGTTGATTGTCTTTGTTCTTTTCCCTTATCTTAGCATCTTTCAGGCTTTTCCCTCCCATTTCTCTGTAACATCAAAATTAAGGAGGGGCATTCTGGCATAGGGATTTAGTTTTGCTTTCCAGTACGGACACTTTACCCAGTTTATCCTTTCATATGTACCAGTTGACTTTAGTGGGGGCTATGTGCACAGATTGCTTGGTTTAATTTGATCTACTTCCTTACAGTACAGGTAGAGGTTTTTTCAAAAATACTGTTAAAATGTATGCTAGGCATTGACTCCACTTTTTTTTTCTATTATATTTAATATAGAATAATATAATAGATCATTTTTATTTCAGTAAAAGGAACATAAACCAATGTACTTTAAAGAAAATTAAATTTAGCCATTAATTCTTCACACTCTTATATTTTAATTAAGGAAGCTATTAATTTTTTTTTTCTGAACAGGAAATTCCCTGGAGACACTGGGCTGTCTTGTGAAAGATTTTTTTTTTAATGGAAATTTCTTTAAAGTGTTTCTTGTTTGATAAAATATTGGTAATACTGAAAGTTTAAAATTAGGAGTAATTTTTATTGGTAATCTGAAAGTTTAAAATTAGGAGTAATTTTTTAACCAAATGCAAATACTTTGATTACAAAAAGAGAGTAGTACTTTTTCAGCACTATAGAGTTTTGTAATATTTAACCCATAGGAAGTGGTTATATATATTTTCCTGAGATCTGTGAAGCGGTGTTTTCAAATAGTTGATTTAATGTTGCCAAATAGTAACCGTATTTGTTATTCTAAGGCAGAGGGACGGGCTATCTCTGGCACTTTTTAATAACAGGATGGAAGAAATGATATAATCATTCTGAAAGGTTTAGGATAGGCTGAACTCCAGTGGCGTCCTCCAAGTTTTCGTGAATGCTGATAGCCTGGTTATTGTGAGAAAGATGGAAGTGATGGTTTGCAGGTTGACTGGAGACAGAAAAATACAACAATTACATTTAGCATCAATACAGATTAAAATACAGCCAGGCTCTTTTACAAGTTTATTTAGCACTCGGTGACTGGTTAACAGCTTGCTGGGAGACGTGTGAGGCTCAAGCAGTCTCTCCACTGCTGCATGCCAGGTGGGCACTGACTGGTGCTGGTCGCTGAAGGAGCACCCTTCCAGACAGACAGACTTTAGTAGCTACTCAGACCCACTCTGGGAAAAGATGTGAAGGAGCACACCCTATTTAGTTGCCTTTGTGGGCTGTACTGTGTGTGATGCTGAGAAACCAATCCAGAACCTCAATTGTAAGGGTTGGCATTACCATTAGAATAAATTCAGGTAAAAGCTAACATAAAGGAAGATTCCAAAATTATATAATATATAATTTTCAGACTTAGGTGCACAGAAATTAAGAGAAATTGATGCCTTAGGTCAGCTCCAAGCTTTTCTCCCTTTCCATTAGATAACAACTCATTAGTGCGCTAGTCTTGCAGCTGGGATGTGGTTTTCCAGCAGAAATATTGCCCTGAAATCAGTCTCTACTGGAGAAGTTCCTGGTTATAGGGATAGTTGCATCTTTGTATTTTAAGTCCTTCCTTAGTGCTTCAGTTTCATTTCAGAGTTTTTACAAGCCTGCTTTCTTGTGAAATGAGTCAAGGAGTCAGCTTAATGCATCTCCGAAAGAACTAGTGACTGCTTCTACCGAAATTCTAGCAGTCCTGATGTCCTGTGCACTTTACTGGGTAGAGTTATTCCCTAAGCAGAAGGTAGAGTGATCCTTGTTAATAACCATCCTGGATCCCTGCTATAAACAAACTGTTAAACTTGCGTAAAAGGAATAATTACTTCTGACTGGAAGGTGGAGTTCAAACCTCTCTGTTTAGCTTTTCATACTCTGAAACTTGGATTTCACATAAGCATAGACATTGACATGGAGATTTAAATGAGATCATAAACCAGAATAAAGCATGTGGTTCACTAGCAGCTTTTAAATAAGGCAACAGTAATAGGTATTTTGGGGCAATAATTGATTAGAAAATCTGATTTTGTGCTTTGAGAAATGCTGTGATAAAACCATGATATCAACAGACTCCTAAATTCTTAGGAGCGATAATTGCTATTACTGCTTTGATGGGAAAAGAAATTAGGAGATACAGACAGGGAATAGGTTTTTTTTTTCCTCTGCAAAGAAAACAAAATAGAGATGACATTTCAGTTACACAAAGTTACTGTTCCAAGAAGAACCAAAATATGAAGCATACTAAAATTTTAATGACTTAATTGGCAAAGACATGCAGTGGGTTTTGTTACGTCACGCTGTTAAAGTGTCTCTTGGATGGTTATTCTGAAGGGAGCTGATGCTGCAGCCTGTCAAAGAGAGGATGAAGAGACAGAACTACAAGACTTGAGAACTTTTAATGTGAATTACTTGCAATGGGAGAAATAGGCCCTCTTCAAGAGGAGGTGGTACAAATAGTGAGAACAGCCAGGTGGTCTAGAGAGGCAGAAAGTAAATGGAAGCAACCAGTACTGTCAAACCTCTTTTAAGAGGACTCTTGTATGTGTATGAAGAATCGATAAATAATCTTCGAATAGTTTACAGGTCTGTATATATCTTCTTTACCAAAGAAAGCCAGGATTTCTGTCTGCCTAAAAGCAGTTGGTAACTTTTAAAAAATATCCCTCTTAGTTAACTGTCCAAGGACCATATTTTTATGAAAAGTTTCAAAGAACCTTGAGATTTAGTGACTTGTTTTTTGGAAATTGTATCCAGCATGATCATGTCCAAAATACATGGGTGCAATTAAAACCTTACTAAAATTGATGATGAGAATTTCTACAAACTCCAGTGGAGACAAGGTTTCATCCTTCATGTTTTCGTAATAGGTTCTGGGCAGTTGAACTGATCCTGAAGCAGTTAATGTGGGTGCTGAAATTGCTGCTGGTTCTTTAATTAAACTATCAGTGCAGTTTATGCAAAGATGATAAGCTTTAATTCAGTGAGTTAGCCAAGCTCTGTCTGTGTTCCTGTATCTTCCTTTCTTCTTTCTGCTACATTTCTGCGATTCTGTGCTAGTTATGTGTGCTCTCTAGGAACTGTGCATCTTAGATTCCTGGATCAGACTATAATCCCTGGTTATTCTTGTACATGTGTAGTCATAGACTTGCAGTTGCACATGTTGTTATATCTCCTGCAAATATGCCCTATTTTAATTAAATGCATGGATGTTGTAAAGCCTGTTAGAAAGGACAAATATTTTTCTGTTGTCTGAATCAGCTACTCAGCAGCATGCTTCCATTCAGTCCCTGGAAAAAAAGGGCCTAAAATGATTGCTTACTCAATGAGGTGGGGAAATGGTGGTGACAGCATTAAAAGGCATGTGGTATGGGTGGATTTTGAAGAGTAAGATGACTGCCTGGCCAAGTTCTCCACAGTGATTTAAGAAGGAGGGTTCCGTGGCAATTCTTGAACTTAATTCTCTCTGTTGGCATTGTAATGTGCTGATTTCAATAGATGCTTCCTTAAATGCAGCTTTGCAAAGGAGAGGGTGGACATGGTAAAATGATTTTTTTTTTCTCAGAAACAATTCTTCACCACCTAGGAAACTCTGTACACTCCTAGCCATCTAGCCTTTTAGAGGCAGCTCCAACACTGTCATGGCCATGCAGAAGAACAGGTTCCTTTTGGAAGAGCTTCTGCTGCACGGATAACTGACTTGGATGGGTAGTGGTAGCCTATTAGTCTTTTCCCTTTCTTGGACCCCCTTCCAGTGTACTGCCTGGTTTTGAGTAGTCCAGTTGGTAGTTTGTAGGGCAGTTCTGTTCTATCTATGGCTTTTTTTTTAGGATGGCTTTGATGCCTTCTAGGGCATCTGCTGTTTTTGTGGATGCTTGGGATGAGCCTCTGTGAGTAGAAGAGGATGCTGTGATGTGGCTTCAGGGGGGAGGACAGCTGGGGTGTCCCAAATCAGGCATGTGGCCCGCCAAACTAGCATACTGTAATAGAACAAAAGCCCATTGCTTCTTAGCTGAAGTTACACAAGGACCTTGTGTAACAGGTGAGCTGGCTAACACCTGGGTGTGAACAGACTGGCTAGTAAGACCCCAAACCTAACCGACCATCAAGTACACGCATATGATGGAGAGAGCAGGTGTTAGCAATACCAATATCTGGGGTTTTTTTCTTTGTATACAGATAGAGGCGAAATAACTATTTGGTTTTTAAACCAAAGAGTAAATTTTTCTGAATAATAATGAGTTTTGTTAAAGATATTCCTGTCTTGTGGGTCAGGAAGAAATCTAGTCTCCCATGCTGTCTGACTACCTCTTGGGAATACTGCAATTAGCTACACTTTGAACTTGAATGAAAAAATTAGAAAACCACTCTCCTGACTCCTCCATTATTTCTGCTGAGAGTGAAAACTGTCCCCCTTCAGCACCCTTCAAGACAGGAAAATTTTACGTACTCTGCTTTCCGATGTGAGTATGTGGTGGATGTCTTACCGTTTGTTTCTCCCTGGCTGTACACACAGATGTGAACAGAAATCAGTTCTGAGGAAAAATCCAGAGAGTAGAGGGTTAGGAAGGCTGGTTAGGGAGTAGCAGGAATTGAGCTTGCCAGCTTGACAAGGTTATTTTTCCAGCAGCATTTATTAAAAATAAAGTTAGCATTGAGTTGTATGTTGGCCCTGTTGTATATTTCATTACACAACATGGAACAAGCACAAAGCTAATTCAAGTGTACACAGAAGTATCTACTACTAAGAATAGATTTTCTACTTGTATGTTTCATAACCATATTTATAAATCTGTAGTTCTCTTATCACATATATATCTCTTTCTATAGTTATCTATTTCTAAATAAACTGAAATGAACACTGAAGAGAGGCAGAGCTTTATGGCATGGGAATCTGTTATTAAGCAGATGATGATACATTTTCCTGTGCTCTAATTAGAGACCATCTCAGGGGGTTCAGAAATACCATGGGCCTGAATTTCTAGAAGAGGCAATTCTGTGAAGGCTAAATCCAACCAGAGCAGTACAGAATCATAGAATAGTTTGGGTTGGAAGGGACCTCTAAAGGTCATCTAGTCCAAACCCCCTGCAATAAGCAGGGACTCTTCAACTAGATCAGGTTGCTCAGAGCCCCGTCCAGCTTGACCTTGAATGTTTCCAGGGATGGGGCATTTACCACCTCTCTGGGCAACCTGTTCCAGTGCTTCACCACCCTCAGCGTAAAAAATTTCTTCCTCATATCTAGTCTGAATCTACCTTCTTTTCATTTAAAACCATTACCCCTTGTCCTGTTGCTACAGGC
>NW_008796043.1:1595727-1629875 GCF_000699145.1 Aptenodytes forsteri
GTTCAGCCTGCTTGTGGCTATTCTTCAGAGGCAGCTCTTCAGAATCTATCCATTTCTTGACATAGATGGCAACCCCTCCATCCTTCCTTCCTCACCTGTCCCTTCTGAACAGCCTGTAGCCATCGATAGCCGCACTCGTCATGGGATTTGTCCTACCAAGTTTCAGTAATGGCAACTAGATCATAGCTTTCTAGCTTTTCTAGCATGGTGGCTTCCAACGCATCCTGTTTGTTGCTCATGCTGTGTGCATTGGTGTAGAGGCACTTCAGCTGGGCTGTCCACTTTTTCCAGAGAAGAAACTTGTGTCACCTTCTTAGAGGAAAACACCTTAATTCCTCTGAGGTATTTCACCGGTGTTTCCCTGTTGGCTTCTATTAACTCAGGAGCCCCTGGCTCATCTCCATAAGACTTCACATGTGTAGTGCGTACTTCATGTGCTCCAGTGTACTCAGCAAGTCTGAGAGCAACAAGCTGAGGGCCCTTGCTAGCACCTCATCCCTCTAACCTTGGTGTGTCGTCCCGTGGCTTGTCACGGGTGAGCCTGATATTATCCCCCTCCCCCTTCAAGCCTAGTTTAAAGCTCTGTCAATCAGCCCCATGAGCTCATGAGCAAAGACCCTCTTCTCCCTTTGAGAAAGATTGATCCCATCCGACGCCAGTGGGCCTAGTGCCGTGTAGGCCATCCCATTATCGAAAAACCCAAAATTGTGGTGGTGACACCAGCCATGGAGCCATGTGTTAATAGACTGGGTGCATCTGTTTCTTCCAATATCGCTGCCCACAACTGGAAGAATAGAGGAAAAAATTACCAGTGCTCCAGATTCCTTTATCAACCATCCCAAGGCCCTGAAGTCTCTTTTGATCACCCTTGGACTATGCGTTGCAGCTTCATCGCCACCCACATGAAAGAGCAGTAATACATAATAGTTCCATAATAGTTCGAGGGCCGTACCAGGCTAGGAAGTTTCCTAGTGATGTCCTTAACCTGGGCCCCAGGGACGCAGCAGAATTCCCTAAGAGGAGGGTCTGTCTAGTATATTGGACCCTCCATTCCCATCAGAAGAGAGTCACCCACAACTATAACCTGTCTCTTCTTCCTCGTGGAGGTGGTCGTGATACAGGGGGGTAGGCCTTTCTGACCTTGGCAACACCTCTGGTGTAGATGGACCATCATCCACATCATCCACTGACTGACCTTCCACATCCAGAGCCTCATACTTGTTGTATAGAGGCACCTGGGAAGGCGAGGTAGGCAAGGAGGGGGTTTGCCTGCCACCTCGAGCATAGACTTGCCTCCATTCACTCCTTTCCTTTAAGCTACTGCCTTCTGCCTGGTGGGGGGAGGATACAGGATCCCCTTGATCTTGTGTCTTTTCTGGTGGATGTTCCTCTTTCTGTCTCAGGGAGGGCAGAGCATGGTTCCACCAGTCTATCTTTTTCTCAGAGGTATATATTCCAATACCTCTTGAAGCTCCAAGGCAAAAAAAGAGTTTGCATCTCTTGCTTTCTTGTTGTTTTGGTGTGGGTGGAAAAGGTTTTGTTTGAATGTGTTACAAACAAATCACAAGGTGTGTGCCATCTGAGCCAGCTTGTGTTTTCCTGTTCAGTAGGAGCAACAAGAAACAGTGGATGTCAGTGTCTGTAGCTCCTATCAGAATATTACAGGTTATACCTGAGGGGCAGCAGTAGCTACAATAGCTTAGCAGCACATTCTTCTTCCAGGGAAGCAACATAAAATATAAATTTGGATGGCTATCTCTTGTAGAAGCAGGTTCCATATATATATATCTGGAACCTATAGTGAAGCTCTTTCCATCCTTCAAAGTGTTTTCCTGATACAGGACAGTGCCCATCTTAGGGGCTTCCTCTCAGAGCCATTTCCAGTGGTGCTTTGCAGGGCAGGGCAGAGATTGCGTGGAGAATATAAGACTGGTGTGGACTTGACAATTGGTATTGGTGAGTAACTGGTCTCCTGAGGGCTCTTCTTTAGGTGGTTTCATTCTTAAGTACAATGAGTTACAGTCAATGGCTCAATGTTCCAATGGAAACCAGTAACAAGTGGTGTCCCTCAAGGGTCCACACTGGGACCAATACTATTTAATATCTTCATCAACGACATAGTGGCAGCAGATGCATAGTTTGCAGATGACATCAAGCTGAGTGTTGCAGTTGATTCGCTAGAGGGAAGGGATGCCATCCAGAGGGACCTTGACAGGCTTGAGAATTGGGCCTGTACAAGCCTCATGAAGTTCAACAAGGACAAGTGCAAGGTCCTGCACCTGGGTCGGGACAATTCCCAACATCAATACAGACTGGGGGATGAATAGATTGAGAGCAGAGAAGGATTTGGGGATACTGGTGGATGAAAAATTGGGCATGAGCTGGCAATGTGTGATGGCAGCCCAGAAAGCCAATTCTATTCTGGGCTGCATAAAAAGAAGCATGGCCAGCAGGTTGAGGGACCTTTTTACCAGGGCCTGTAGTGACAGGACAAGGGGCAGTGATTTTAAATGAAAAGAAGGTAGATTCTAGATTGGATATAAGGAAGACATTTATTATGATGAGGGTGGTGAGACACTGGAACAGGTTGCCCAGAGAAGCTGTGGATGCCCCATCATTGGAAGGGTTCAAGGTCAGGTTGGATGGGGCTTTGAGCAACCTTATCTAGTGAAGGATGTCCCTGCCCATGGCAGGGGGGTTGGACTAGATGATCTTTAAGGTCCCTTCCAACCCAAACCACCCTATGATTCTGTGATTGTGGTAATCAAGGTGAGAACTCATACACTCCAGCTTATAAGGCCTGTGTCAAAAAAAGAAAGGAGATTTCTGGGTCATTACAGGTGGAAGATTATTTATTTTTGCTGCCATGGCTGTTTGGGCAGCCAATAACATAGAATCTTGAAAGGTCCCAAAATTGAAGAGTGGGTTGAATAATTTAAAGGTGGATGTTCTTGTTACTGGAAGATGATCAGGAGGCACTTCCTTCCTCCTACCACCTCTCATTTGTCTGCCTTCATTGTTAAAAGGCTTCTTTTTTTCTGCTATCATCTAAACATCAAGACAGCTGGAGAAAGAGATGGATTGTGGAGTGAAAAGCTTTGTGCATTGGTGTCAAAGTGATAAGAAACAGTTTTTTCCACAGGTTCATGTAGTTACTGGGGAAGAACACTGAGGCTTTTTTTGTCTCTAAGGTGTGGGTTTTGGCAAGAGAGAAACAGTTTTCATAATAATCCTTAGTTCTCAGTCTAAGGAAGTCTGAAATATTTCTCCTCAATATTTCATATTTCGTTATTTGCCAGCTGAACCTATGTCATATCAGGGGAGAATGGTAGTAAAGGAACAGGTACTGGTGGCTGAAAGGCATGTAATTCCATAAGAATGAACTGGAGTAGAGCAAATAAAAAAGTAAGCTATCTTCATGCTGATTTCTGGCTTGGATTCTGAGTATGAGAAGAGAAAGTCAGTTTTAACAGCAAGGAAAAGCAGTTTTCCAAAGAGTTGTCTGGCAGACAGGAAGAGAGGCAGTAGTGAGGGGCTTGGCAGAGGCATAAGTGGTAGTTAGACCTCTAACTCCTGCAGAGAGGTAGCAGGAGAGAGAGCACTCTTCTGCCATTTGTGCCTTTGAAAGTGCTGCTCTTGGTGAAGGTTTGCAAGTTCTCTTCTAGTCACTCTACAAAGAAGCTGTTTAAAAGAGTATTACTTGCCAGTGTGTGAAAGGAAAATGTCAGTGCAGGGAAATTTAGATGTCTTGCATCATATTCTCAGTGGGCCTACACTGGTTTATAGCAAATGAGGTTCTGACCTTGTTTAAAAACAGCTATTATTTTCTGTCTGCAATATTGATTTCTGTGATAGTTGATAGTTGTCAGTGCATCCCTGTAAGTATGAAAAATATAATCTTAACTTCATTACTTATTAGGCACAATTTGTAAGTCCAAAGTGCAGTGGTACTAAAGAAAACCTGCTGATGTCCATCCACTATCTATTCTCATCTTCAAATGGTGAAGTAACCACACAGATGTTTTTGGTAAACGTCTGCCTGATCTCAGTACAACAAAATCTGTTCTGGAATACCAGCGAGTCAGTAGCACAGCATAAGTGGCGTGCCATATTATGTTGTCTGTGTTCCAGAAGAGACACTGTCACCTCTTCCACCCACCCTCTGCATGTGGAGTATTTTTTGAAATTTGAGGGTGTTTGCCTGTGCATTTAAATTGAAGGCCCAATTCAGTAGTTTTATTGTTCTTAGTAGTAATACTAAAGGAAGCATTTTCAATTGGGAGCATTTGGGGGAATATTACCATCTTTGTTAAATGTACCCATCCATACAACAAGAGTGACAGCCATTTCCAGTGACTCAGAGCATCATTAATCCAGAATGTTTAGAGCTGTTAGCAGGGATAGCAAAGCTCAGAAAGGTAACTCTCCCATCTCCCTAGTTAAATCAGAAGGCCAATGGAGCTGGGGAAATGAGGCAAGGATGGGTCTTTGACAGAAGAAGAATGTCCCTTGCCTTGAGTCACAGCAATATATATTATTTAGAAGCTGGAGGTATCAGAAATTGCCAGCAATATGACTGAAGGCCAGAACATAGCTTGCAGACTGTGAAATAAAGAAAACAAAATAATCCAAAAGATATGGTTTAATAAATTGACTTACCAATTTGGTGATGCTGGAATTTATTGGTGGCTGTAAGTGATGTATCCAGGAACTCTGGTGAATGGGTAAAGAAGAGGGAGGACGTTACCGTCATATTCCTCCCATGAGAGTCAACAGAGGTGATGGAGGGTATTTGGCAACTACAAGCTCTAATAGGAGGGACCTGTAGAGTTAGTGGAAAAAATTCCACCTTAAGTTAAATCTGCACTACTCTTTAATGAAATGTGACCCGGTTTTGGAAGGAAAGGATGTTTTTTGGCGCTGAACACTGAAAATGATTTGTATTTGTTTTTTTCCTGGATGTTCACACTGATTCAGCACTGACTATATATAGAAATTTTTTTTCTTTCAACAAATCCACTCCTTTGATATTAAAGAGGAGCAGCTTTTACACAAAGCCAGAGATCTGGAGGGTATTTTAAGATCCACCTACATCTTGTGAGATAGTCTTTACTACTCTAAATTAGATTCCCTAAACATGCCAGATATGAGAATGGGTAGAACATATGGATTGGCCAAAGGTATCTGAAGTAGGAGCCTTTTCTTTCTGCGTGCTACAGCTCAGCTCAGCCTGAAGTGTGACAGGCACTTCTAGTGACACGTTCACGCAGGAAAGGAGAGGATAACTGTGAAGATAGGCCAGAAGCTTTCTCTCTGGTAAGAGCTCTGCTGGCTGCATGACATGATTACATAAAAAGCCGCAGAGAAGCTGTGAGATGCTAATGTTTTCAAGGTAGGGCTGAGGCCTTGCTTTTGGATTTTGGATCATGACATGTTTCTCCTTATACCTATAAAGATCCTGTGCAGGCAAGCTTTGGTAAAAACACAAAACGCCAGTGAGTTCCTTTGTTCTTTGCTTTAAACATGGTCATCAATGAACCCTTTAAAGTCCTCGTTCAAAAAAATAAATGTCTGATGTTTAAGTTTGAACCCAGGTTCCAGGTCTTTATTAGCTAGTGTGGGGAGCCTCATGGATCACACATCCACATCTTTAGCCCAAACGAGTTTTAGAGAGTTGAAAAGTACCAACGAACCCTGCAACACACAGAGGATTTTGGTAGCAGAATCAGTAGTGGATAGTTTCACCGGTTACTCTGATTCCAGATCTTCAGTCTACTGCAGGGTCTGCCTTGGGCTGGAGTCCCCTCAGGGTCAGCTGAGCCCCAAAAATGCCTTGAACTCGCAGCTCTTCATTATTAGCTGCTGACACTCTGACCCTTCTTGTTACATTTCAAGACAAATTCAAACATGTACTAGAAGGGGATTCAAACTTACTCCATTTCCATCGAGTTTGCCACTCCATATTGACTTCACACTAAGGTAGAGGCACTTGTCTGCTTAGGTGCAATGAGAGAAGCTCAGTTAAATGAAACTGTTCCCTATTGTGCGGCTTTCCACTGCTCTGTTTCCAAAGAGACCGTAACCAGGAGCATACAGGAAGGGCTGAAGGTTGTCCAGAAGGGCTGGCTCTTCCCAGCTTCTGGCTCTGAGGAAGCTTCCGAGGAGCAGGGATTTTAAGTGTTTGGATGAACGTTTGTCTTGGCAAGATGTGTCAAGAATCATCTGAGCCGTAAGCTCATCTTATTTACACACAGTATACTTCCTGGGTTTGGAGGATCTGGCTGATATACTGAGAAAGCAATATACTATTTTAATAGAGATTAAAGAATAATAAACAGTGCACTTCCACAGTATGTTCAGATCCTAAGAAGTATTAGATACTGGGAACTAACACACTTTTTAGTTTCCAATTTGTAGCTGTTTGCTCAGCAATGCAAAGAATCCTTGTAAATAAATTAACCAAATCACCTGGGGCTTTTGTTTTTTAAAAAAATACGTATCACTTTTCTTTGTATTGCTCAACCAACTTTGCAATGGCAGGTTATCTCTGCTGGCACACAGCACAAAGTTTCTGCGGAGTAATATTGCTTCCAGTGTTATCGAGGTTGCTCAGCCAAACTTATCATTAACAAGTTTGGCAACACCCTTAGGCAAAGAGATGATTTGATAATGAACAGCCATCATCCTATCTGAATAGACAGCTATTGGGCATAGACTGCCAAGAGATCATCTGCTGAACTCTTTGAAAGTATGAATGCCTAGCTGCAAATGTTTTAAACTCTCTCTTTTTGAACTGCTCAGCCTACAATAATCAGTCAAGAATAGCTTCAATGAGTCTGTACTGGAAGGTCTTCCTTGAGGGAGAGATTTTTGCTCTGGCACACACATTTTACACCACTGCACTTCCCTGTGAGTACTCAGATCTCTTTGGACTCGTTTCTACAGTGTTTCTTTCATTCAAATGATCTGTCTTTGATTATGTAGGCCTTCAATTCTTTTTAAAAATCCTGTGGCATGGTAAAGGTTCAACCTTTTGAGAGTGTTGTGTTTTCTGTCTTTGTGTACACAAATAAGTGTAAGGTTATGTATAGAAGATATTTTCTAGATACCGTTTATTTACATTCTAAGCCTAACTAGGTGGTGCAGAATTACATTTTTGTGACCATTTGAGGTTGTCAAAGTCACCTTAGCAGAAAGGTCCATCAGAAGGCAGTAGATTTCATGCATAGGTGCACATGATTGTCCTTTAAATAAGAATCGACTTTTCTGATTGTACATATGATTAATCATTTTTTCACCAGCATATGAAGGAGGTCACACCAAAAATCTCTTGAACAATTTTGACCTAGCAAAGATCTTTTGATTTAGTAGTTTTGTGAAGATGCAACACTATGCGAGGAAGAGAAAATGATAGCTACTCTGAATCTAAAATATATCTGAAGGATGTAGTATGTGCAAACCAACTAAAATGGAGCCTCTTAAACGGGCAAATGGGAGGCCGTCAGGCAATGAAAATTCAATTTTCTTACTGCTTTCTAACTAAGACCATAAGATTCCAAGCATATCTGGTTAGGAGACAAACCCCCTCGATTCCCCTTGGAGTCCCCAAGAGAAAAAGGTAGTTAATACTATCTAAAAAAGCCATTAAGTGTTTGTTAGGCCTATACATCACCAAAGCCTTTTAACTAGTCACATGGCAAGAGTAAGATGGCCAGCATTCAGATACGTTCATATAGATTGTTCTCTTACTCTCTTTGCCTTTCTGCATTTTGTTGAAAGTCTGACTCTCGTTTTGAGAAGTGTGGGAAAGGTAAAAATTTTAAATGTGTACCCAGGCCCCTGAACCACCTGCGCAGATAATGTGGGGAGATGTCGTGTCATGACAAAAACTCTAGATTAGCAAACTAAATGAGCAAAGGCTTAAACTTTTAGACTTGAGTAACCCACATTCAGGCATCAGGTCCACGGCTTTGATATTGCATTAAGCTAATGCAACCTGATTTTTCAAAGGTCATCAGGGCCTGCCCTTTACTGCTTTCTTTACTAAATCATCGCAGGGAATCCTATCTGTTTTACACCTGCTGATAGGCAGTGAAGTGTGACAGTTTAGCCACAGTGAATGAAGAATCATTAAAATGGATATTTTACCAAATAAGGACAGTGGCTGACTCTAGCTATGGCTAGCTTAGAGTCATGGCTAGCTACACCACGTGACAATGTTTTCCTGTCCCACAGCTCCCAGTCCAGACTGGGAACTGTCCCGAGCCCTCTGCGGACCGCTTCCGACTTGCGGGTCTGAGGTCCTTCCCGGCAGCGAGCAGAGTGAGGAGGGACGGTGCGTGGGCATGGTGAGGGCACGTGCCCCGGCTGGGGAGCGAGGAAGTGCGCTCCTGTCCCTTTTAAGACTCAACCTGTAAATAACTCCCTCAGAGCATTTGGCAAATATTTTTGACTTAGTCTCAGGAAATTTTAAAACATCCACTGCTGACTCAGGTTTGGGTTTTGATGGCTAGATTTGTAAAGGTATTTAGCTGTGTAATTATATTAAAACCAATGAGAACCGGGCCTCTCAATACTTGTTGGATAGCAGTTGTGAAATAAGACATTTATTATGGTTTCTGTACTCTAATAACATCTTACTGCAGTTTTGTTCCTATGGTTTTTTTCTGTTTTGTTTTCTGAAGAGAATATTTTAAAAAAAAAGTAATGTAATCATCCATTACAGTAATAGCCACTAGAGGTCTACTGATATCAAAATTCTGCCAACATCAATTATTTCTGCAAGTATTAAAAATGTTTCATCCAAAAGAAGGTGGTGCTTATTAAACATTGTTTGCTTTGTGAGGTGTATCATTTTAATTCTCTGAATTTTTAACCCCTTAGTGTTGTTTTTAATTAAGTAGTATTTAACTGAAGTAGGGAGGAGTTGCAATGTAAAACTCACAACTGAAAAGAAAACTGACTTAAAAGATTGCCAACTATATTCACCAGGTAAGTATATTATAATGTAGTTCACTGGATAGAATATATTTCTTAGTGGTTAACCTTACAGCAAATAATGTTTTAATGAAATTGTTCTACAATTAACGGCTTCTTACGTCATTATTGAATTCCATCTGCCTTTGAGGATGATTTTTATTTCTCAAAAAATAAAACAATCTTCAAATCCTTTTTTAAATGACCTTAGTATGATGCTGTTTAAATTTCTAACAAGTGGGAATTAGATTACTGTATTTCCTGTAGGCCTAGTTATTCGTCGGAAGAACAGGAATGTATTTGTTGGGACAAAAGGGGGGACATGTTACATTGATGATGATAACTTTTTTCCAGAGGCTTCTCTGCAGTCAGGTGACAAATACTGCTTCTCGGTCAAAACAAACCCAAAACAAACCAACCAAACAAAATGGGTAACTCACAGTTGCCCTGTGATTCATGAGCTCCTTACCTAGAGTTTGTAGGGAATCAGGCTGGGGCATGAGAAGATCCATTTGAGACCTGGCTGATGGATAGAGTTAAACATGGCTTTATCTGTTCCTGCTCAGCAAAATGTTTTTACATCCTCTTTGTCGTGGCCTAACAAGTCATGAAACAGTAGCCTGTGGGTCTCATAAGAAGTGTCAGACTCCTCAGATTTTATCTGACGGTGCTTCCTATTTGGTGTCTGACAAGTGGGGATACTTTTTTTTTTGCTTTTCTTGAAAGAAGGTAATGTGACAGGTAATGTCGCTGAAATCAGCTGCTGTGCTAAGGATACGAACGAGGCCCGGTTCAGCACACTTGCAAAACTTTCCTGTGCGTACTTAGCTGAATTGGGTGCTTCGCTGAACTGGGATGAATCTCAGTGGAAATACTGATTGTGTGTTGTGTACTGTATTGGGTCTTGTAATGAAATATTGTCTGTGTACTGACTGTATCGTGACTGCTGTACTCCCCCTGTTCTTAGCCTAGCACTAGCCGTTTCCTTGTGCGTAGTTTTCTTCACTCACTGAAGGATGAGGGCTGTGATAGTGTGGTGGCTTCAAATAGTTGCGTGTGTGAGGTCAGTAGCTGATGGCTGGCAGCTAAAGAAAAGGAAAATCTATAAAGTTGTGTCTTTTTTCAGACTGTTTATTATAACGGAAAAAATTCTGATGGCCACATCTGTCAACCTTAATATTTATGAAGGTATCCAGACATGCCTCTTACTGGTCGGAGTGCTTGATATGAGTATACTTCTTTAGTAAGAGGGGAAATCATTAGTGTGATAGCAGAACAACTCAGGGTAAATCATTATGCTAAGGGATTTGGTAAACCCTTGTATAAATGGCCACTGTGTACATAAGTAAGTCATGCCCAAGATAGTTCTCACTTACTGCCCTTTATGGAAATATTTCATTTTTCTCCTTCTTCACTTTAACTTGATATGAGTATACTTCTTTAGTAAGAGGGGAAATCATTAGTGTGATAGCAGAACAACTCAGGGTAAATCATTATGCTAAGGGATTTGGTAAACCCTTGTATAAATGGCCACTGTGTACATAAGTAAGTCATGCCCAAGATAGTTCTCACTTACTGCCCTTTATGGAAATATTTCATTTTTCTCCTTCTTCACTTTAAAGAGGAAATGCCACATGAAGAGGACAATGCTTTCCTTAAGAAAGACCTGTGAAATTAGTTCTTTTAAGAGCATCTTTGCTTTCTTCATTGAACAGTCAGAGAATCACTCAGGTCCTTTGTGCAAAAGACAAAAGAGCAGATTCATTCAAGGCGGTGCTGGGAGGTGTAATCACATCTCCCTGCTCGGTCTGGATTCAGCATCCCGACAGGGATTCCCCTCCAGGGAGAGCAGGTGGTGGAGCTGCTCTGCCCTTCCTGGGGTTTCGGGGGGAAGGGTAATTTTAAGTTGCTGTCAGGGATCCAAAGAAGTCTTGCCAGTGAAGCTGGATAGAGCAAAACAAGATACAGCCAGAGTCACTGGGAAATGTGAGGACAAAGGGTGCATTCTCCAGCCATTTGTCTATCCTATTCATTATCGTCCATTCACCACCTCATATTTCAGCTCATGAATGAAGAATGATTTGATCTATCTTCATCTACTGTTGAGAGACATAGTTGGAAAAAAGCTATAGATTATTATTGTTGTTGTTGTTGTTGTTGTTGTTGTTGTTGTTATTATTATTATTATTATTATTATTATTATTATTATTATTATTGGTTTTGTTGTTGTTATCGTCACCATCATCATCACCATCATCATCTCTCTCTTCACAGTCCCCAGAAATTGTTCTGGTGCTAGGTCCCCCCAGACTTTGTGATGACTGTAGCTTCTGTACAACCCTGAGTTGTTCTTAAAGTGCTGGGCAACAGGCAAAATACTGTCTGGCTTTCCTCCTAAACATCCCATACTTGAGAGGAATGAATGCTGAAAATGATTAGTGTGAGGGACAGAAAAGATACAAGATATATCATGAGCATGGGCTATTATGTTTTTCATATTTAAGTAAAAGCAGATGTAAGCTATGTGAGACTAATGGGGCATTACTTACAGACTCTCAATGTAGCAAAACTAATGGAAACATTTTTCTTTTTAGCTCTAAAATACACTGTTTAAATGGAATTATTTGGCAGAAGGGGTGGAGCCAGCATGGCATTTTTTCCAGATGTTTGAATTCCTAGTTATCCTTGCCCCAGAATTGGCGATTCACCTCTTCAAAGCTTTATTCCCTGTATCTATGTCAGCAGTATGTGAACACCTTCACAGCTTCTTTTTTGTTTCTGCAAGTAGTAGGTTTGAGGAAAAAAGAAATATCAGGACTAGGAAAAGGCACCTTGTTTTTCCTTCCCTTGGGCAGAATGTGGCAAAATTCCATCCTCGGCCTTCCTTTCCCTGTGAGGAGAGGATGAGAAGTCAAATGACAGTTTATTAGCACTAGCTATGCTCACCACTGTTTCAGGCTGGGACCTCAGCCAGAAACACGATTCAGGCATTAGGAGTAAATGAGAGGTATATTGTTCACTGCAAGATTCCCAACCTTTTCTCAAGCTCGCAGATATAGCCAACAGATTTGACTGAATTCACAATGAAAGCATCCTTAGGACCATAAAAGCTTTTTTTGTTTCATTTTTTGCTTCAATTCTCCAGAAAATGTGGTTGATTTTAGGAGAGCTGTAAGCAGAAATGCTTCTTCAAGCAAGACCCAAAGAAACACCTAAATGAAATGCAAAAATCCATTTTGCTAAACAAAATACATATTACAGGCTATATCTATACCTACAAATATATGTAGGATTTCTCTAATGATTTTGAGAATTTTGAGCTTGTAATTTGGGGCACTTGATACCATGAAAGTGAAACTTACGGATAAATAACTCAAGTTTCTGGAGTTCTTTTCACTTTGTGTGTGAGATCAGAAACCTCGGCAACTTAAAGTATTTAGATACTGTGTTCATATTAAATGCATTAATTAAATACCAGAGACTCCGTGAACTGGATATGGATAATATGCTGGAGAAAGCCATCTATGGTGCTGGTTTTATTAACTGAATCGACATACTGTGTATTTTACTTAAGGCTACGGTGTCTATAAATAGAATGGCCTCAGGCCTGTGGCTTAGAGACAGGACCTGGGTTTGTGTGCTGCAAGTTGGGTGAAAGAAAGCCTTGGAAAGTGTTTCCCTTTGGTATCGAGTAATATACATATAAATATGTGCAGGGAAAAGATTGCTTTTATAGGTACCATAGATTCAGTGGCTGGAATACTAATATCCCTGTATCTGAAGCCTCTACTTCTTGTGCCAGCCTAATGAGACAATGACAGTGGCTGTCTGCTTGTCCTGAGTGAATGTCCTGCATTATGTTGTTTGTGTTGTACTGAAGGATGCTGAAGTGAGGTTGTCTGACTGCTGTCCCCTTGGGAAGCTCAGGAAAAGATGTACTGAATCTCCCATGGGGCTATCCTCAGAAACAGTTTTCTACCTAAATAAATACCGTCTCCTGGGGATCTTCTAGAATAGTAACCACTGTATGACTGCCAGTATCTTTTCATACTGTGAAAATCTAAAAACCTGAACTATAGCATCCGTAATACAGAGGCACAGTTAAGATGCAGACCCTTTTTGATGCTTTATCATTTAGTGACTGAACAGCATTGGCTGTTTCTATGTGTAACTTCAGCTGTATACACTTCATACTGTTTGGGACTAAGCTTCCTTAGGGACTTTTGTTCTCCGTATTTACCATACAAAAGCTGAGGTCATCTGTGATGTGTTCTCTGATATTTCTTAGAGGTATGTGCTAAACAGGGGAGGGAATAGTTTAAGGCATACTGCTGTACTCCTGTGTGGGATTTCTTAGCTGGAAAAATATATGGGTATCCTAAAAGTCTGTAGTGTGAGTCTAGCCCATCAGACCCACTGACATGGGCTTTACAAACAGCTTGTATGTTCTTCTGCAGAATAATCTTCATAGAAGCCCTTTGTGTTTGATAGCTTTATATGGAAGAGTGGCAGATTTGAACTTCCCAATCTACAGCTCCTAAATCTCTTTTATACATAAATTGATCTCATCTTTGTACACTTATGAACAAATATTAGCTAAAAATCTTTGCTGCTTCTTCAAACTCTGTTTAAATAGTACAAAAAATTTCAAACAGAATAAGAATTCATTGTCATATTATGTTCTTTGTGCTTCCTTGAACTTCATTGCATTATCGCACCTTGAAAACTGATGTTATAAAACAAATACTAGCACAAGATGATCTAGGTTTAGAGAAGACACAATGAAGAAAGACTTAGAATAGAAGATAGTGTGGAATGAAGCGACATTAAATAAACTCTTGGACACTCTGGTTTGGAAAAAAAAAGATGTCTGAGGGAGGGGTATGAGAGGGATTTATACAGCGGTAAGTAGTGTATAGTGGTTAGCATGGTATTATTCTACACTGTTTCTCGTACTGTAGAAAATTAGGACATTTAAAATGATCAGTGAAACCATAAGACTCAAAAAGACATTTTTGCACACAGGACATCATTAAGTTGTGGTATTATTGTCACAGAATGTTGCAGAAGCTGAAAAAATGAACAGTTCAGAAGTGGAGCGATCATAGTCCTGAAGCATAGATCAACTGATGGCTATTCAATACAGTTTTTTAAAAACTTTACTCAGAGAAGGTCATAAAGTATTGATTGCTGGAAGCTGCAAGGATGTACTAGGAGAAGTATCATATTTTACTGTTTAAATGGTCTTTTGCTCAACATCTGCTTGGAATTGGGATACTTGGCAAGATGAATCTTTGCTTGACCCAGTGTGATTATTTGTTCCTGGTTTTAGATTTCCAGATATCACCTCTATATGTCAAATACTTGATAGTATACACTTCCTAATAGCAAGCAAGCAAGCAAAGTCCCACAGATAAAGGCAGTGAGGGGATTCCCTTCCCCTAACAGAGCATCAGAGAGACAATCTGTAGCAAAACAGGAAGAAAAGGCAGTGTTCAGCTGCGTGCTGCATTGCAAGCCTGCTGTTTGATTTTGGGTCTACATGGTGCTGATTATCATAATGAACCAACATAAAGGCTGAGTGTTACCTGAATCTCTGTCCTACCTCCCCCAGTTGTCTAATATACTTTTTGTCATCAGGTGAAGTAGAATTCTTCACTGAAAAGTATCTGATCATTTTGTAGAAACACACTCAGTTCAGCCATCCTGAGGCCTTCTAGAGTTTATTACTGCTGATGATTTGCTACTTTTTTTTTTAAGGAGAATATGTTATTAGATGCACCAGTGGTTACACAAAGAAACAAATAGGTCAGACAAAAATGAAGTACCTCTGAAAAAATTAATCTTTTTGGGGTGGTAGAAAAAAATGGCTAGGCAGCAAAAATACCACTATGGAAGCAACCAGTGTGCAAGCCCTGCTCTGGTCATGAGAGGAGGGGATGCAGAACTGGGATTCAGTGGGTTTGCACTTCTTTCCTAGTTACCTCTGCCCTGGTCAAGTCGCTTGATTTCTCTTTGTCTTGTTTCCTGTCTGGAGAGTGGAGGTGATAATATTGCTTTAAATCCATTTATTTTCTATCTTGCTTGATTAAGCAGTAAGCTTTTAGGCTAGAGAGTTTATTACTATGTATGGGTACAATATCTGGCATAATGGTGACCTGATACAGGTCACGTCATGTAAGTGCAAATGTACTTACACATGTACGTACATTAAGCAGAAATACTTAAAACAACAAACTAACCAACCAACCAACCAACCAACCAACCAACCAACCAAAAGAAAAACTACTTGCGCACAAAGAATAGGCAAGTCCTTGGCTCTTCGCTTCTGCCCTTTTTTCTCTGTACTGCCCCTCTTGTACTTTGCTGACACTCTCTCACTTTCTTTTCCTTCACCTTTCTCAAATGGCAAGAAGAATCTCTCTAAAACAAAACCTGACTCTGTTTGATGGTGTTCCTCCAAAGAAAAAAGTAAACTGTGAGGGCATCAGTGCCTGAACCGCATGTGCCTCCCTCCTCCAAACACGCACTTGGATGTGATGCTTAGGCGTGCTCCTTCACAGTTGCTCTGTGCTGCAGCTGGACCCACCAGCTTGGCTACTTGTGCCACCCTCATCTTCCTCTTCTGTGCAAAGAGTGACACACTCGTACATCCCTTGGAGGCAGAGCTTAGTGGAGACGCAGGTGTTACAGGCAGCCCTGCAAGACATGCCTACTGGCAACGTCAAACCAGTGTACCAGCTTTGCAAAAACAAACCAGAAGCACACATCCATCCTTCTCACTGGGGAACCAGTACCCCAGGATGCAGGAAAGTGGTTCCCTGCATCCCTGACCTTTAGTGATTTGGTGTCAGGAAATGTGAACAAGAATTAAAAAATAAAATAAAAGGTACTTCATTCTTTCAGTGAAGATCTTTAAGCCTGAGATGTAGGGGAAAAATGTTGCCATTCTCATTTTGATGTAATCAAAGCCTTTATGTAATCTGAGCGTTGGTGGGGAACAGTCTTCCTGAATCGTGTTTACCAGTGGGAGTTTCAGAACTGATGCGTAGGTGGGAACTAACAGTAATACCCCACTCATCTCGCTGCTGTGCTGCATGGTCGGGGCTAGGCTGGTACCAAGACTAGCCATCAGTGTTAGCCTCACCAATTTTGACTCACGTAGGAGGACACTAGGCTTGTTAGCATTTCTGTTTTAGAGGCACCAGCCATGGGATGGAGGATTAGGAAGGAAGTGGCACTTGAATTCCTTAAGATTTAGCTATTAAAAAACCCCCGCATTTAGTATAACTTTGCATATTTTTCATTTCTTAAATTAGAAGGTCGCAGTACCATTAAAGCCACCCACTGGAGACAGAAATTATGCAGGACCCACATGAGCTGCTGTGCATGACTGGGATTCCACCCCCTAGTCCTGGCCATGCACTTCTCACTGAAATCAGTTTTTGCACCATGGGACCCTCAAATGGTTTTGTCACTGCTTGTCACTATTCTTTATAGTGAATGTCAAATCATCCTCCCCCTCTGTATCTATCTGAAGCGCTTGGACCCTGATGCAAACCTTCATGACATCAGTGGGCCAGATCTTCAATAAGGAAGGTTAATCAAGGTATTCAGAGGTCACATACACAGAATTAATTTATGTCGTTGTGACTAGAGAATACAATTAAAAGCATGTCTTTGCCTTTTTCACGGTGAGCAAACTGTTACCGGTTAGAGACTTGATGTTGCAAGATGTACCCTATCCCAAGATTGCTGAAATCAGAGCAGTAATTCCCACAGATTTTAATGGACTTTGCTGTAGGGCTTCTCCTTATTATAAAAGTAGTGCTTTATCTGGTAGTGTACTGCAGACCAATTGTGCACCATCATTGGGAAGAAGCAATAGGGAAGGTTTTCACTTTAGCTGAGACTTAAAGACTATTTAATTTTTTTATTTGATATCTTAGGGTAGACAGTCCATAGAAGTTAATTCAGGTAATGCTGTTCCTCCCTTTTGTGCAACCTATTGGAGTTTGGTTTTCACATATTCACTGATTAAATGTTTGTTTTTCTCAAAGCAGGAGAGGGAAGAAGATATCAATCACTGTCTTGACATGGTAGTTTTTTTCTGCTACTTTACTATCCACATGGAGAATGCTTTGCTTTGAGCATTAGAATACCCTGTGGATGTGACACCCCTTTTCCCCCACTTTCCTCCTCTACAGTGAATACTCTTAGATCAGTTTTATGGTGCCATCTCCGTTCTGTCCCTATGAGATGTTCCTCAACTTTAATGTCTATCTGTGAGAATTAGCTAGCAGATGAAGTAAGCAGCCAAGGTTATGACCCAGGTAATGTTCTCGTGTCTCAGCTTTTGTTTATTTGTTTTTCTTAAATGCAATACATAAATGATTTACTGCAGGGTAGGTGTCCTTGGAATATTTTCTTCATGTAATTCTTTGAGTCTAATGCCAGCTGAGATACTGAATCAGTCAACTGCTGTCTCTTCTGGTGAGAATTTAAATGACAGTTTCATAATTCCCCTCTGGAAACTGAGTTTAGCTGTTGCTCCTACCAGGGTCAAAGAATTATTATTTATATACCTGCTGATGAAACTTAACAGAGCTTTGGAACTAGGTGGAAACAGCGAGAGGAAGTAAAGTTTTCTTCATACTCTTCCTGATGTCCTCTTAACGTGCTATTGCTTCAGTATCTCATACAAGTCTTCTGGAGATGCACCTCGTAGCAAAGCAAAGAACTGATGCAGGTATTCCAGTACAGATCAGCTATGCTTAAAATGTCTTAGATCTACCTGTCTAACTGGGTGTTTGAAAAGCATCTGTTTTACAGCTTGCACGTTCTTTAGCTTCACCTTATTCTCTTCCCCATTTTTCATTCTAGCAGCTGTGGGATAATACGGGTAAATTTCTTACAGACACACTGACATATACTGAACCAGAATGAAAATTGGAGCATTCAACTCATTTCCCATACTGTATGTTCCTTGATTATGATGCTTTGTCAAGCCAGAGCTGGCCAGCATATCTTTCTTGCCTCTTTTTATAGTTATCAAAGTAAAAGAACATAAACTGCTTCACTTTTGATTTTGGGACTCTTGGTCTTATACCAAATACTCATCCACAGATTTCAAGAGAGAAATAGCTGGGATGCTTTTTTGTCACTTTGCTGGGCCATTAACATGGTGTCACTTTTCTTGTTCCCTCATCTTGATTTCTCTGTGTGTCTGCCATAAATGGCAGCTCCTGGAGACACATCATCAGCCAATATGGTTTATATAAACTTCATTATTTTCTGTGATCTTTAAGATAGAAATTACTTAAAATATTTTCTCCTGCTCTGAATTCATAAAGCTATTCAGGGAGCAATAAACAGAACTTCCTGCCTGCATGATTGGGAAATAGGCATTTTATGTCTTTCAAGGCTGTTTGTTTGTTTACAGACCCTTCAGTCATCTCACTATGTGTTGTTGCATCCTATTTCCAGCTTTTTTTAATATCAGTATCTTTCTCCTTAACAGTAACTTAAATTGATATGTGGAAAAAGAAGCTGTAAAATTCTAAAAAGACCAAATATTATATCAGGGAAAATCAGACTTCATGTTACATTGGAAACAGACCTAAACACATTCAAACACAGAAATGCACAGTAGGTTATCCAGAGTCCTGTAGTGACATGATTTGGAGTAATAGGAAGGAAATTCGATGCAGCTTCTAAAATTAATTTCATTTGAAGCCATGAGCACTATAAAAAGCATTTATCATACTGATAATATCTATTGCAATTGCATTATGCTGTGGGTTTTTTTTTTTTTTGGCAATGGGAAAGAATTTATGCATTTAGAAGACATGTTCCAGTAGAGCTATTTCTGCTCCTGGATAGGAAATAAACAGGTGGGAAATAAGCACAGAAGAGTGAGACAGGAGAAGAAAGCCCTAGCATATTTACTGGTAATCCTTAAAATTAATCACTATCCCATAATATCATAAATATCAGCAATGAAGCAGAAATTACTTCTATAAAGCTAATTTAAATTGGGTTTTCTTTTCTTAACTAAAGGTACTATTTTAATTTCTTCAATGCTTGAACAATAAACACTTGGATTTCCTGGATTTTTAGAATTAGCTGAAAAAGCTAGACTGAATAGTGTGTTTAACATAGAGATGATGCTTTCTGACCAAAATTATGAACACTAAAAGAAGAAAGCAATAAATACATTGATCATCTTAATTTTTTTTTTTTTTTTTTTTTGTCTGGCAGGCCCAACTTGATGCTAGCCTGCCCCATTTGGGTAGATTATGCACAGACACAAGTTTGTAGAGCAAAATTCGCGTGAATAAAGCTAAACAGAAATCAATGAGCTTCTTTAATAGAATTAAATGTAAATATTAGAAGTAACAGATACAGAAGGGAAATAAATTAAGAGGGTATACTTTAACACTGTATAACAGGAATAGCACTGAACTTGGAAAACATAGATTTGGAAATGGGCTCTGTTATCTCAGAGTGTGAATAGGTTTTACATTACTGAACATTTTCCATTGTCCAAATTTATGGGGTGCTAAATGCAACCTTTTTGTGGTAGTACCCATTATCATATTTAATTTAAGTATTTGAAGTGCCTGTGCCTTGAATTTTCTATTTGGGAATGTATAGTTTAATGCTCACACTTGTATTTAGGTAGATACAAATGATCTGACCTTCAAAGCATCCTGCATTGAAATGGAAGATAGCAAATGTGAATCTTTCAGTGTTGCAGCTGGTATCCAGGGAACTGCAAATGAAAAAATCAGAGGTCTTCACTGGTCACATCGGTAGAAACTGCCCTGAAGAACAGGGTTTCTATGCAGGAGCATAATAACACAATGTAGAAATACAATGTACTGAGGAAGAATCAGGAGCTCAAACCTGTTAAGAGTCAAAACTACTGGTGTGTGAAAGAGTCACTGAGCTTGTCGCTGGTGTAGGGTACATCTGTGTGCTGAACAGAAAAGGGTCAGGGTCTGCAAGCTTGAGCACTGGAATGCCCAAACATTGACTCAGTTTAATTGTACCTCTCTCCAAGGTCTGTGCTGGGCCCTTTCAGCTTGCTTGCTCCAGTGCAAATCTGTTGTAAAGGAGGGTAGCCCTCAGCAATGGGGATGAAAACGTAATCCATCTGGGTTTCCTAAAGGCTTTTAACAAGGCCCCTCCTAAAGGCTCAAAGGCTTTATAGTATCTAAAAGTGGTTGAAAAATCAGAAATGGAGAATATGAATAAATATTTAGTTTTCTCAGTGGAGAGGGGTCAGCAGTGGAGTCTAAATGGATTTGCAGTAGGACTCTTACTGTTCAAAATATTCATAAATAGTTTGGAAAAAGGCTGGAGAGCAAGGTGACACGTGTTGTTGACAAGACTAAGTTACTCAGGATCATAAAACAAATCCTGATTGTAAAGAGACACAGAAGAATCTCATGGTACTGGGTGATAAAATGACATAAGAAATTCAGCTGTGGTGAATGTAAAGTAATGAAGAAATGCAGTCCTCAGTTTATAAAAGTCTACAGGGGCTGTGAATGGCTGTTACCACACTGGAATAAAACCTTGGGGCTATAGTAAATAGATCTAGGAAAACATCAGCTCGGTGCTCAGTAATGATTGACAAAGAGGTTGAGTGTTAAGAATTGTTTGAAGTAGCACTGAAGATACAGGTTAAACAGGATTTGTAAACAGATGTTAGACCAGCTAGTGTAAAATAGTGGAAAAAACAGTGTTATGAATTGGTAGAAGAAGTGCTAAAGATACGGGTTAAATGGGATTTGTAGGTAGATGTTAAATCAGCTAGTGCAGTGGGAAAAAGTAGACAATACTTTTGGCACACAAACCTTGATGAGGTTGTGGATAGAAGGAGGATGCTTCAGAGCTTAATATAGATGAACAACAATTAGATCCACTAGGAAAAAATTAGACGGCAAAATAGTGAACAGCAGCATCTCCTTTTTCACCACCATCAAAGACAGGATATTAGGCTAAATGGACTTTGACCCAGCATAGCAATTCTTATATTCCTGTCACATCCCTGTGTAAATTTATTTACTTACAGTGCCATTCTGCCTTCCCTTTCCCAAAAAGCATATAGAAGAAAAGGTATGGGGAAGGGTGATAAAGAAGATCAAACATACGAAATTGTCTCCATGAGAGAAGGAACTACATTGACTATGACTCTTTAACCTGGAAAAAGGATCATTTAAGAGGACATGACAGATATTTGTAAAGTCATGAATGACATGGAGAAGATTAAGAAGGACAAATTATTTGTTGTCTCTCATAATACAAAATGTGTGGGCCATCAGATGGAATTGACAGAGGTCATGACCAGAATAAGTAAAAGAAGATACTTTTTTGTGCATCACAAAAGGATGTTGTAGGTGCCCAATGTTTACATAGGCTCAAAGAAAAAAACAGAAAAATTAATGGAGGGAAAATCCTTGAAGAACTTTAAAAGGCAAGAATGAGTCGTTAAGCTATTCATTGGCTTTTTGCATTTTTCAGACCCAGGTCTGATCCCCAGATCATACACACCATGTCCATGCAGTTCACATTCAGGTTCCTCTTGGGAACGTGACAACCAAGTCCCTCCAAGGACTTGGACATCGCAATGCAATGTCATTGCTGTGCTTTTACAACCACTGCTGTGGAGGACTGTGCTATGTCTGTCTCTTCATTTGGTTACTTTGGGGTTACCACGCAGCTGAGACAGGTTAAGTGTTACGCAGCGTGGACAAAGCTAGTCCTTCCCTGAGCAGCATGGACACAAGTCAGTCTGCTCTAGTTGGTCTAAAACTAGAACCTACTTCCTAGTGCGGTCCCCAAAGCTGACAGTGTAGCCAAGTTATGTAAGGTCAGGTTTAGGAGGTGTCTGGCCTAAAGGTAGCTGGGTGGTGGGAAGGTACGCCAGGGAAACGTGCTCACTCTGTTCCCGGTCATGCCTCTAGGTGTTGCCTGGTGTCAGGGTCAGGAGAGCGTATCCGTTCTTATTCTCTTTCAGGAGAGTGGTAAGGGCTCCTTGCTGGAAATAACAATGTGTATTTCAAAGTCACTGTTATTTTCTATATATCATCTTTCTGAACAAGAAGTATGGTGTAATCTTTCATTGTTGGTCTCACTCACCAGAGACTATACTGCCACAAAGTAGCCTGTGTAAGTCACAGAATCACGGAAGAGTTGAATTTGGAAGGGACCTCTGGAAATTGCTCAGTCCAACCCCATTGCCTGTTTAAGAAAGTTATGAAATTCAGTTTTTAGAAGATGTATAAGCAACAGACATTTGAAAGAGCATTTTTATCTTTGCCTTACCTCTTCACCACTCCCAATCTGATAAACTGATCTTACAGATCTAGAAAAAAGAGCATCTTACTGTATCTTCTGACCTCATCTTGCATTTATAATTTCAGTGTAGAAATAATTTCGTTTAATGTTGCCCGCATCTCACAATGGGGTAGCTTATCCCTTCAGTGAGTACTTCTGTGTTTGGCACTACATTCCCAAAATGCAAAGGATTTGCTTAAGAAGGCAAAATGATATTACAGTTTTACAAGTACAGGTTGTTTTAGTTTTTCTGTGTAAATTACTTTGGCTATTAGAATGAAATCACAGTAATTTTTATCATTTTGCATATTAAAAAATCATATCTCCTGAAACGTGGCATTACTTACAAAACCATTTGGTTCAAAATTCCTGAACACGGATTCTGCTAATACCTACTCCTATTTGTAAACCTTGTGTAAAGTCAGTGAATTAAGAGGAACCAGAGGTGGAGAAAAACAGTCTAAGAGGTACCAGGAATACGTCCTGATTGCCTATATGATCCAGTGGATAAAATTACAGGAGGAAAATGCTTAATTATATGTTACATTTCCAAAAAGTAAGATTGTGTTTAAGAACAATTTTGTTACACTCTTGAAGTGCAAAAGCAAAAATTTTCCTTTTCATTTTCATATTTAAGTGTATTCTGATTATTAGCTCTGCACCATTAGTTCTGTGCTTAGAATATGAAAACTGAGTGTGTGCTGTCAGAAGGTGGTGGTACAGCTTGCACTGGTGTAGGCTTCTCGTTCTTGATTTATCACTGCACTAGGACTGAAGATCACTCGGTGTTTCATATCAGGAATTCATCTGACAAAGGCAGGATCTGAGTTACCAAGCTATGTTTAAAGAGAGAAAGGAAAGGATAGGGAATTAGGGGTTTTAAAACCCCAAATCACAGGTTTGATCCTGTAAAGTACTGGGCACTGTTGCTCTGTTTCAGCAAGACTTACACGTGCTTAAATCTTTTGTTCAGGGCTCAGCATTTAGCACTGTTTAATCTCAAATGAATAGTTCTTAAAAAGAGGATTGATATTTCCTTTCATCCACAGATTTCAAAGGACTCTGTGAACAGCTATGTACAGAAACTATATAATGAAAATGAGAACTCAGTGGTGATTTCACAGTTAAGCGTAGTAAAGAAAAAGACAGGAAATCAAAACAGAAACTTTCACTTTCTCGTGTCAACTTTTCAAGTTGGACCTATATATAGTTTTATTTTCCTGTCTTCTTTCCTGTTTATTTTCAGCATGAAATCCTCAGACTCCTCATTTGTGGCTAAAGCTGTGAATTCATGCAGAAATGCAGGACAGGATGAGCTCCCACGTCTTGTCTTTAAACTGTGGGTGTCCTGTTGAGAGGAAGAGTGGCTGTTGTGTATTCACCTCTCATCCCCCTCCCAAACAAGAGGGTAGACAGAGGGCAAAATTCAGACTCTACCCTTGATAAAGGTAGACTCTACCTTCAAAAAAGGTAGAGCAGGCATATGAGAGCAGTGGGAGCAGCTGGGTGCTGCTAAGGACCTACAGCTGGTTACTCTACTCAAGCCTTAGAAGCATTCTTCTCTGCTCCTAGTACTTTACAGGTACGTGTTGTTCCTTAGCGTGGATTGCTTAAATACGTCATCACCTTTCATTTTATCTTATTCCTTGTTCTGGCAAGCTCCACCTGGGTTCACTAAACCAGTTGCCTTTCCCTGGGTATACCCAGGGATATATATGTGCAATAGGGATACCTGTGAGCTGTTGGATGTTCCAGGAGATCTCTGAACTTTGCACATTTAAAGTGCTTCTGTTTCTCCATGTGTGTGTGAGAGGGTGTGTTCCCGCAGAGGCAATGATTCAGGCATTCATCTGAAATAAAACCCAAGAAGTTTCAGCCAGAAATAGGAAGAAGATGGTCAGGGTTAATTTGGACCCATTTTAGTAACTGGGTGCTACTTCTTTAGGGTGCTGGCTGGGGAATCCATTCCCTATCTAAGGACTAAAGGAATATAGTATTTATGTTTTGTATTTGGTTGAAAGACTGAATTTCCAGAAACACAAGATTCAGTATTATTAAATGGAAGTTCTGCACATGAGCATTAAGAAATGAATGTTTGCATTCTAAGCACAATATTTACTGATTTCTACAGTCATAGTTTGTGAAACAAAAAAGAAACAGAACTTCGCTTTCATTAACCATAATAGTAGTTTAGCTATTTTCACAGCATTAATCTTGCTGTTAACTGTTCTTTTCACATTGTGAGGAGACAGCATATGACAGGAAAAATCTGTAACATCATTCAACATCTGATTATATGCCCTTTTTCCTCAAAACCAATTTGCATGCCTACAAATATCAGTGTTTCCCAGTGGAATTGAAGGTGTAAAATATTGTCTTGAGCTGAAAATTATTTAGCCAAAGATTTTTCGGTATTTGGGAATTCTGGCTGGATGATTTCAAAAGCAAAACCATATGTCGCTTACATGATTTGGCATTTCTCCAGTTGCATAGAACATGAGTGGAAAAGTGGAAAAAAAAAAAGAAAAATCTAACACTAATTAGGTGCTGATAAATACAGGTGCTACACTGTGTGGTGTAATTCATCTTCATAGCAAGCTGTGGGATGAGTCAGAGCCAGCAGATTCGGAGGGATATTGTTTTGTGCATGTATATTCCTGACACGTGCTAAGATCCAAATTAAGGTAAAACTGAAAGGCTTGTGTAACACTGAGATACTTTTCAAGGTTACAGAAGTGCAATGTTGCCTAGCCATGGAAAAGAGATTGTATGCTTTTTGTTTGGTTGGGTTTTGTCTGGGGGCTTCTCACTGTAAATGCAATCCCCCCAGACTTCCCAACAATTTCCTTACATACTCCTGACACGTGCTAAGATCCAAATTAAGGTAAAACTGAAAGGCTTGTGTAACACTGAGATACTTTTCAAGGTTACAGAAGTGCAATGTTGCCTAGCCATGGAAAAGAGATTGTATGCTTTTTGTTTGGTTGGGTTTTGTCTGGGGGCTTCTCACTGTAAATGCAATCCCCCCAGACTTCCCAACAATTTCCTTACCCATTCCAGGCAGCAAGGTGCCTCCCCGAGAAGGCACCTTCCCTCTCCAACCAAAGCCTTATTCCTGGCCTCCATTCCTGTGGTTTGCTGAGACTAAGTTAGTTGGGACTAACCTGCCAACTATCCTGTATAACTTGCTGTACAGGGAAAGCTGTTAACCATCTGCTCACTGTTTTGCCCGCCCCCGCCCACCTCCCCTACCCATAGGAGTTCTGGCTAAATGCGGCCGCTGGGCTCTTTCTCTTTCATGTGTCAGAGACCGTCATGGAGGTTCTTTTCTTTTAAAATTTCCAGAGAGAGAAGCGGATTCAGATGGTGTAGATGTGACTCATCTACAGCTCTTACAGTACTCAGATAGGACAAGCCATTACAGCCATTACCACTCCCCCATGAGGGGACTGGTGTATCTTAGCTGCTGATGGGGTGTCGTGTGTGTAGCCACACACGTTACATGCTCAAGAGCAAAGGCACAAAGGAGGAAAGAATCTGTTCTGTGCAAATGGATGGTTAAAAACATGATCAGAGGCTGTCCTTACATTCTCGGTTGCTGCTTCTTTAATGTGAAAGCTCACTGAGACACGCTTGTGTCTGAAATAACAGAAGACACGGTCATGCTCCAGCCTCCAGGAATTTACCACAATAATATGTTGTGTGGTTTTGTAAGAGAAATTAAAACACAAAGAAAAACCCTTTGCATTAAAATTTGATTGAACAATTAAAAAATGTGTAAATAATTGAAATGCAGAGTCTATAAATGCTGTCTATTATTCTCATTGAGAAAAATATTTAAAGCATAGGATCCAGACATTATTCTGGGGCAGTAAATATTTACAGTACGGATTACTCAATTTTCTTTTGCCTGATGAACAGGGCTCCCAAAGCTTATTGTGGCTGTTTTGTCGTTCATATAAGACACGTGGGTGCTGCGATTTGCTTTTCTCGGTATCCCCTCCCCCATCAGCAGAAACCTTTGAGCTTCAAACACAGATGTTGTACTGTGCGCTTTGTGTGCATGTATGTGTATAAGTGTAAAACCGTGAAAGAAAGACCGTGTGCCTAACGTGCTGGAGAACCAAAGCTGAAGCGCAGGACTTGGCTTGTGACTTCATTTCTTTTTCTTTATTACAGTGAGATGTTAGCGTGGACTAAGTGAAGGGACTAATGTGTATGAACAAGTAGTGGTTTAAAAGCAGCCACGCTGCTTATTAAATCAGCAATTTAACGTAAGCAGGAATGGCAGTTTCATTAAATAATGCTATGATCTCTCAACCATATTCTTACCTAGTAATCTCCCCGTAGCAAAATACATAGCTAATCAACCTCCTAGCCTGTCAGTAAACTTGCAGGGGAATTAAATCCTGGAGGAAGAAGCCCGTAGCCCCGGAGGAAGGCTGAGTGCATGTTTCACTGTCGTCTTTTCAGCTCATCTCAGTGGTCCCACTGCTAGAATGTGCTCTGTTGTCATGGCAACCCCATCTCCTGCTTCCTACAGGAAAGATTAGCTCGTACTGTGCACTGGAGAGAATTTAGGGGAAGTCAAGCTAATCCCTGGGTGCACTGCGAGAGAAAGGTTGGACCTCGCCTGAGGGATGCTGTATCTGCAATGATAGAATTGGCCTGCCACAGACACTGGTATTTAAGTTGAAGAGCAGAATTCACAGTAAGTGTCAGATCCTCTAGAGAGGAATATTGAATGAGGTTTTCTAAGTCTTGGTGAAGACTGTCCCATGCCAACAGTGGAATGACAGCAGGAGGCTGTGTGGAATTGGTATTGGAATACCAATATGTTTCACCCGTTCAGGTGGTATTTCAAATATATATTCAAAGCCTCAGTTCCCTGGAAACTAGGTGATAAAATTTTAAAACATCATCGTGAGCTGTGCACCTAGAAACCTGAAGCATGTCTCATTTGGTGCATAAAGCTGTACAAGTGATGATGAGCATGCCTTACAAATTGTGTATGCACTGTGCGGCATGCTTAAGAATTCCTGTGTGCTGAAAAATACGCGGGAAAGCGCGAGGAAACGGATCTGTGTGTGCTGCAAACTCAACTGCAAAAGTGCTGAACTATCAAATTAAGCATGAAAATTTACAACTCCTGACTCAACCTTGTTTTTTCTTCATATTAAAACCCAATCAGAGAAAACATGAGCTATTTAAAGGTATAGTCATAATACAAGCTTTTCTTTGAGGAAAACTCATTTTAATGTAGCTAAATTAAGGTGGTGTGTGACGTGATGCAGCGTGTGAAATGTGTGTTTGTTTTCTTGCTGGTAGAGTTAAACAGAGGGTATTCTAGCTATTCCATTTCTGGTTATTTTAATGCTCTGGCTTTCTTTGATATGGTCCTGTATTTCACTTTAATGAATTTCACACAAGACTCCCAGCTTTAAACTAGACTGTTTGCAGTAAGATTTTAACTGTCTGCTTTTTATTACTGTCAGCTTTTCCTAAACTTATTTTTTTCAGCAGAGTTTATATGTTCAGCCTATGTATTTTTACTTTTTTAGTATGCATGCTTTTTCTGTTGAGTTTTTAATCAAAAAATAACTTTATCATTATTTAATGGTTATTTAATATATAGCAGTATTCTCTAACTTAGATCTATTCATGCATATATGTTTTACATGTATAAAATGCATGCGTGCATGTGTGTTTCTGCAATACATACATGCATATACATATGCAGACAAATGCATATATGTTTACATGTATAAAATGCATGCGTGCATGTGTGTTTCTGCAATACATACATGCATATACATATGCAGACAAATGGGGTCTTTGTTTTAATGAGGCCTGTTAGTGATTCATGATAATATAACAACAAAAAAGTAAAAGACCTGTTTTCACCTTGAAGGATAGGTATTTTTCTCATATCTAAAATGTTTATTGTTGCAAAAACCTAATAAACACACTCAGTCTGCTTAAAGAAACAGCATATGTTGTATTTCTGTGTGTGTCTATAGAGTAAAAAGGGAAAGCTTCTTGGCTGATGCGATGAAAGAGCCCTGTGTTGCCTTTCCAGAGACCTAGGTCCATGGAATAGGTAGTGAAGGAACATTTGTTTTTTCTTCTCCCTCCCAGGGCAGCTCAGAGTCACACATAAGCTCCAGATTCATTAGTATAAGAGCAGTCATCCCTGAAAACTTCCTTTTTTTGGCTGTTTTACCAAATAGTAAGAGTACTGATAATCAAAGATGATGTCTGTCTTCTTTGTAGTTAAAAAACTCAGTAGCCAGTGTACATCTATTATATGGAGGACTATAGAAATAAACACAAAAGGTATGGAAGCTTTAGGCCATTATTCAGGCTGGCCCTTGAATCTGTGGTAGACATAAGGGTGACAGGGAATCCACACAAGTGCCAAGCAAAGTGGGGATCGGGGTAAGAGAAAATTCATTAAATAAATGTTTTTCATTAGAAAGAGCACTAAGAAATTATTGTTTGTTATCCGTCAAATTAAACTACTGATTAAAAAGTCCCTTCTGTGATAAAATAACACAAGGAAACATTTATCAGAGAGTTCATTGTGTATTTTAACCACCTCCATGAGGCTGTGTTTTGGAATGACACCTTTTAACATAGCTGTTTACACCTTTTAAAAATTTTTCGATGGTTAACTGCACAAAGCTTCTACCTCGCGTGTCCTTTTATTAAATTAAATTATCCAAGATGTTGGATTTTTTTATCTCAAGGTCATGATTTGTTTCCTTTTTTTTCTCCAGCATTTAACTTGTGTATGGAATAATGTTGGCTGGTCAAAAATTGTCTCAGCTTTTTCTGTCTTCCGCAAAATGTGTGATTTTAGGAAGTTGGTCCAAATTTTATTAGGACTGAGTTTTCACAAAGGGACTGGAATTCCTTATCTGCGTTTCTAGACAACTTTAAGCACCAACCGTAAACAGGACTAACTGCATGTGAAGAAGTGCAGTGAGGTTCAAAGCATGCACCCAAACCCATACCCTGTGTTGCATTCTCTTCCGAGAAAAGGATGTGAACACTCCTTGTAGCAGTGGGACTGTATTGCACCAGGGCAGGTACAGTTGGTAGAGACTGCTCACGCTCGGGAGTCCAGAACTGTTGGCTTCCCCACAGGAGCGGGTTACTCCTCTGCCCAGCCTTTCCTCTTCATTCAGTTTTTGCCCAGAGTTCCTCCTCCCTACAGGTATTGCTCTCTTCCTGAACTGCCTTCTCCCTGTGCCACTGTGTCCTAGTGTTCAGGCTGTCTGCTGGCTAGATGTTGAACTGGCTAACATAATGCTCTCTGATTTGTCTTTTCCGTGCACAAAAGTAAGTAGGATGATTTAATGTATACGCTGGTTCACCAGGTCAAGCTTTTGAATTATGACACCAATCAGAAAAATATTGTTAATAGTGTATCACTCTCTTTCCTTGAAACATTTCTCACTGTTGCAACCCCCACCCCCCACCCCAAACTTGTACAGCACAGCTTCTGCCTACAACCTGAGATCTTCCTCCATTTGGAATTCATGGGTAACAATTTCTCTCTCTTTTATTCAGATACTCATTCAGGGAAAAATAAGTAAGATGTTCAGCACTTCCTGGGTGATACGCTGCACCTCACAGAACCTGGCCGTCTGTTAACATCCACAAATATGATAAAATCACAAACTCTGTTCTGTCCCAGCAGGGATCTTGCTGCTGGTATTCTCATTAAATCAAAAACAGAAATCACAAATTTATACTATATACAAACTTTACACACAATGTATGGTCTCTCCATATCAGAGATTTATCTTTCACATTTTAGTAAGAAAACAGTAATAGTGATGATATTTATCCTTCACATTTTAGTAAGAAAACAGTAATAGTGATGATATTTTTTCTTGGTTGCAAGCCATTTGTTTCCTGAGGCATTTCTGCCTCTTTAATTCCTTTGAAATGTACATATGCGTGTCATGTTTCTAAAGAGACTATAAATGGCCAATTTGAAGGTAGCAGAAGTGGCCCTCAGTGAAAGAAGTGTATCTTCAGTTGAAACAGGAAGTTTAAATCTATTGAGATTTTCTTTGTCTTTAAACATAAGCTCAAATATTTTAATTAAGATTTGTATTTTTCTTTGTTTAAACAAATCTGCAAGGATTTATAAAATACCTTTTGAGTTGACAGCTTGCCCTGATTTGAAACAGTAATAGACAGCCACATGGGAATATTTTGATTATTTTAAACCTCTTTTATCTTCCTTTTCTCCTCAAAAGTAAAACTCTGAAGCCACTAATTGTATGTAAATTGCATGAATTTAATGGACTAAATTTTTTCCCAGGCTGCACACACTGGCTCCTGTTGACTCTAGTGAGATTAAGATCGTATGCATCCAAAGGTAGATTTCAGCCCTGTGTATAGTGTTCTTCTGGCCAGCTTTGAAGCAGTTAATTAAAAAGTGCTTTTTCAGTGCTGTGCTGCTGGCTTTGTGGCTTTCTGTGTAGTAAGTTCTTTATATTAGCTGAAGAGCTAAGCAAAACAGCAATGTTAATTTTCAGCAGGGCCAAATACAAAGGGAGAGAAACCAAGATTTCCTGGGCAAGTTCTCTGTTTCTAGTGCTAGTTGAGATACTACATGCTGTCTGGCTGACAACCCTAATACTAAAAGGAATGGAATTGTTCTTGTTGCAGCTCCATTATTCTAGTTTTGTATGCTTCTAGCCGTAGCAAACTGATTTTTTTTTAGTCTTCTCCAGAGGTCGTTTGTGAGGCCATGACAGCAGGTGGCTACAAGGAGCATGAGGAGCATCCATGCACCCTCTAGGGCAATGCTGAGGTTTATTTTAGATTCCAAATATCAAATGTTAATATCAATACCAATAATATCAAAATTGCAATTGTAGTAGAAAGTTATACAATGGGAATCCAGGGTTTCTGTCGTTCTGTTGGCAGAAGAGTCCACCTGGAGTTTTACAGGGGATAGGAGAATGAATGTGAGCTCAAGATTTGAGCGATCAATCTTTTCACATGTAGTGCATTTTAATTTCTCATTGCAAATTTATTCCTGACAATAGATTAGTTATTGTATCCTGGTGTGGACCCCTTTAATGGCCTGTCTTTAGGTGGATAATCAGTCATTTTGAGTTTGTCATTTCTCTAGTCATTATGGTTGATGTTTTCCGAAACATGCTGAGGAGAAGACGACTACTGTATGTGTGGGTTGATGGCAACAACAGCAGCAATCCTGATTGCATCAGTGATTTGTGAATGCTTTCAGCCAGCAGCAAACCAAATGGGATCTGATCAAAACTATGTTTTGGATATTCAAGTCCAAGTGCAACAGTGCTGTGATATACACTAATGTCCTTCCATTCTGCTCTTTGTTACTACTGAAGATTGTTTTTAATGGCTCATACTGTGGTTACCACATGATGTAGAAATTGCATTAACAGTACTAGTCCTTTTACTGTCTGCAAATGTGCTGTCAGCAAAAGACCACTTCTGATACAAAAGCTCAGCCTCTACTCGCTGTATTTTATCCTAATTTCCTGCAGCAGCAGCTGCGGTGTGAGTTTGGCAGGTACTCATAGTGTAGGAAACTCCAGAAACTGCAGATTTCAGTGCTGAAGTTAGAAAGAAATGCATTTTGGGAAAACAGACTGCTTGAGAATCGGGTGATGACATCTACATAAAAGGGACTCCACACCAGTGATTTTCACCACACTTGTTGAGTGGGTTTTGCCATACGTTAGAGATACTTCAAATTAGAGCTGTCTCAGGTGTTCTTCAACGGATAGAAGCTAATGTTGAAATTAAAGCAGCTCTGACAAAATTTTAATCTTCAAAGGCTTCTAAAGTTCAGCCTGAAAGATTTTGGACCAGAAGTCCAAAAGCTTCATAGAACATTTTTCCTAGGGTTGAGAGATGCAGGTTCAAACCCCTGATCTGAATCAAGTAGTGCAGCGACTTGAATTTAGGTATTTTCTGCATCATTGATAACTGCTCCATCTCCATCTTCTTTGCTCTATTGATAATGTGTATACAACAGGTTATTCACTGTACGGGAGAGAGGCACTGACTCTGTATCCTGCTGTTCTGGGACTTCAACTAACATTGGGGAGTCAGGATCAGGAACTTGAAAACCTGTATTTATCTGTTTGCATAAAGGGGGATGCCAAGAATATCTCTGAAGTATTACAAACTTCGAAAGAGGAAGATGATATCCTTAGACTGCCTTATAAATCCTTCTCTATTGGAGCTGCTATAGTTGACACAGGGTAATAAAGAGAGGGTTTTTCTTTTAGAAAGGCTGTCCTTTGAGTTCTCCAAAATGTTTTTGTTCATGTGTTGGAGAATCGAAGATGGTAACCATTTCTTTGCTTAGACAGCTAAAACTTTTTTAAGTACCTGAACTGATGTATATAGTATGATCGGTCATTTTATGTCAATATTTTTCTGTATGTTGGAGCCTGTCACACTCATTTAATAAGGGGTAATAAAATTATGCTTTCCCCAGATTGTTTTGTAATTCTTGGACCAATTCGATATCTAGCTCTGAAGTTTTCTGTTGATTCCTATATGCAGAATAAGGAACAGTCTCAGAAGCTGTCATACCTGGAGAACCTCTAGGTGCCATCAGCAACAAGCTTTCCCACCCAAATTTGTGCTGAAGTGCAATTAATAGATCTGCTCGGAGTGCATTTAACATTGCCAACTTTCTCTTACGTTATTTTGTTTTGTTGCATTGGTTGTATTATTTCTTCTGATGGCAGTTATTTGCAATTGCAGAAAAGGAAAAATCCGCTGCTCTTCTGTGAAAGAGGGCACACTAGGCATTTCACGCTGTTGAGTATCCATGTTATTGTTTGCTTTTGCACTGGCTATGAAAGATAACAGCCCACCAAGATTGTAATAGTTATTGTAAATATCATTCTATTCATGATCAAGATTGATACCACGTGTTTCACTTTGCAGCATGCATAACTTTTCCTCTTGATCCAATGGTAGCAACTTTCCACCCAGAAGAAATAAGCTTATTCTATTCTCAAACCCAGCTTCAGATCCATGTTCTGCTTCTAAAACTTTTAAACTAAGCTTCTGGAAAACACACTGCCTTCCGAATTGGTACATAGTTTTTATTTAGGAAGGAAGGTGATCAGTTTATGAAGGTGATGATAAGAATTGCAAAGCAATGACATGAGATTTGAAAGAACTTCACAAGGTTCTGTTGTTTTGATGGGCATTTACAGTTTATTTAACCAGGAGAAAGACTATCAGCAAGTGTTGCTTATTGTCTGCATTGCTTTTTGCAAACACTCTATATTTTCGAACTTCTCTGGAAGCTTGAGGAAAAGTTTGCCATACAGCTGTTTGTCATACAGCTATTTCTGTTTCTAATGTGCATTTCAATTAGATTAAAGTAGCTATACAATGATGATCCCTTCAAAATACAAAGTGTATTGTGGGCCACATAATCTTGTTTACAAATTTTACAGGGAAAACAAATTATATAGCAGATTTTGCAATATCATTGTCCTTTACTTTGGTTTAACCCCAGCCAGCAACTAAGCACCACACAACCGCTTGCTCGCTCACTCCCCCCAGCAGTGGGATGGGGGAGAGAATCGGAAGGGTAAAAGTGAGAAAACTCGTGGGCTGAGATAAAGACAGTTTAACAGGTAAAGCAAAAACCACGCACGCAAGCAAAGCAAAATAAGGAATTAATTCACTGCTTCCCATGGGCAGGCAGGTGTTCAGCCATCTCCAGGAAAGCAGGGCTCCATCACGCCTAATGGTTACTTGGGAAGACAAAACACCGTAACTCCAAG
>NW_008796043.1:1630039-1645432 GCF_000699145.1 Aptenodytes forsteri
ACGAAAACATCCCTGTGTTATCAACACTGTTTCCAGCACAAATCCAAAACATGGCCCCATACTAGCTACTATGGAGAAAATTAACTCTATCCCAGCCAAAACCAGCACAGTTTACCAGGAGCAGCCTGCCGGTTTCCACACACGGATCCATTGGGCCAGCTCAGCAAATGATCGTTTCTCACGATTTTATGTTGCCCTTCATTCTTAGCCAATCCCATATTATAAGGAGGCCAAGTAGGTATTACAGTTGGATTCTTTGGTATGGTTTTATTCTTTCCCTTTCTAGTGCTCTGACCTTTAACAACAATCTGTACATAAATAGTTGTTGGAATTTTAGTGAGAATAGGACTGATTCACTGTGATTAAAACGTTCTTAAATTTCATTGGTAATGGTACCTCATCAATACTGTAAAGCACAGGAAAAGCACGTGCTGCAAATACTCTGTGTGTGGACTGTCCCATTGCTGAATCCCGCTGGGCGACCAGAAGCCTTTGAGTGAATTAGAAACATGGACCAGTTATTTTATTTCTTATGAAATCTCTCCAGTCTGCAAAGAACTGCAAAACAGTTCATGGATTCTCATTGGAGGATGGTATTCTGTTTGCTCTACTTTCTTGCCTTGTTGAGTAATCTGGTTTTGAGACTAGCTCTCAGTGATATTTCAGCAATATCTGCAATGACTTCAATGAGAAGAAAATTTTTGAAATTTACTAAAATAGTATTATGTCCAAGAACTTGTAGGGTTTCTGTTGGCATTAGCTTCTCAGAAAGGAACTGTAAAATGATAGTCTTCATGAAAAAGTTTTCAAGTGCAAATAGTTTTCAAGTTTTCCCATCTTTCATTTACACCTTTGTTCAATGCACCCTCTCATACTTGCTCTGTTCCCCACCCAAGCGCAGCCCACTGCATTACAGTGGGAGGGAAAGTTCAAAACAAGATGCATTGCTTAGTCAGGTGGCTTGACAGTGAAAATTTCAAGTCCACAGCTATGGTGAGGAATAGCAGTGGATATGCCAGAACTATCTATCACACACTTTGGCCTTTGGGAAGTTTCTGGGCATTGAATCATAGTTACTTCGTTTGCCAGAGATACTGTGCTGACAGACCATCTAGCAAAATCATTCTTTTTTATCTTCAGATACCTCTTATTCAAGTCCATTTTTAGACGATGTGTGACCAAATGCTCAGCTATATTTTGGGAATCATAAAAAGTTTATTGACTTCGATGTCTGTGCCAAAAATAATTTCTGATAATGAAAGAGCATGTTTTATTTTGCTGAAAATAATTTCTGAAAAGGAAAGAGCATGTTTTAATTTCGCAAGTCAGATTGGAAGTCAACATGTCTATCTGTAGTGTTATGGGGCAGCTGGGATTTAAAAGTGGTGAGTTTAATGAAAGCAGAAGAGACCTTGCTGTAGTATTAATACCTCATGGGAAGTCTGCTGTCTTCTGCCTGATATCACCCAATTGGTGGCAAAGACCTCAAATCATGGATGTTTGTGGATAGAGTTTTCAAATCTGCTGTTTTTTAACCAAGGTTATATTACATGATTCAGGATTCTGCTTTCTTGGGCCATGCGACTTTTTAGTAGGAAAAAATATTAACTAACTGTTGTAAACTTCCAAACTGATTCTAATGCCTTGCGTATGATAATGCCTGTACATCTCTCACAGCAGTTTTGACGTTCACTATGTGAGAGATTTTTCAGCCTGATCAACGGGAGGCCAATCATCAGCACTGTTTATTTTTCTTCCTTTTGTTTGATGCTTATAATTGTAATCAACGTGCTGGGAGACTCCCGATATGCTTATGTCCTTTACCTCAGTGGCAATATTTTTGTGTTCAGGTAAAGCTTCCTTAGCATTGATGACTGTTGTCACCTTTTGCATTCTTTTGCTGGTGCATGGGCTGGTGCTTAGCCTTTGTAGATGCTGAATATTTTTAACTTTCACTTGATATAGTGAAAAATAAAATTAGGAAAGCATGATGGATGTGACATTCAAAAATGATTGCTTGCCAGATGGAGAAAGGCCATCAAGTTTGTGATCAAGTGTTGCCCTGTGTGACCAGAATACTGTTTCCGCTCAAGCAGTGAGGAGACCACTTACTGTAGTTACCCAAGGCATGTTCAAATCAGGAAACGGTAATGCACATGCTGCCATGGACATCCTTAAATACTTTAAAGTGACAGAATAAAAAGCGAACTGAACTGAACTGAAAAGGGACATATAATTTATATCCCTCAAACATGCTTATTTACTCAAGTTTATAATAGCAGCTTTCCAAGCTCTGGAATTCTTCATCGGATTTCTAAACGTACAGTCTATCTGTAACAGAATCCTACACTTGACTCACTGAGACTCTGTCTCGGCAAAAACATTAATTACATCACAGTCATTAAATAAGGAAACAGCAACCCTAATGGAGTCCTAAACTTGGATATTTAGCGTTCTGACTTCTCAGATTCACTAACATCCACTTTCCTAATGTATCAAGGAAGCTTTAGTTCCCTGTTAATAATGCTAGAACTGTGATGAAGTACAAAAGCTGTAAGTTCCTACTTCATGTTCCACGTACTTTTCTTCTCGTTCTTCCCAATTACATGTTTATTACCTGTTTTTAAACTGAATTTCAGTATGTGAATATTAGAGGCACTTATTTTACTCTCTGCTGACCTAGGAAATTTTCCTGAAAGCCTATATGTTAATATGAGTGGAGAGAACTGATTGGAAAGGATATGACAGAATTGTTCTAGAGTGAAAATCAAACCTTTTCAAAAACCAGCTGATTTTACCAACATTATCAAATGAAAACTAGAAAAAAAATTTATGAAAATGGTAGGAAATGTTTTCACTTCTAGTTATGAAGCATTTTTCATGTCCTAGCTTTTAGTATACAGTTTGAATAACAATAAAATGGCTTTAATTTACTTGATACAAGTCTTTATACTATACTTTTCTGTGTAAAAAAAATTCAAAAAAATTAGATTGTCATTTTGAAATCCTGAACTATAAAGCTACAAACCTGATGATGAAGGGTCTAATGAGTCTGAACTATTTGTAGAAATATTGTTACTCAGAGTTATGCTGTCAACTCAGTTAAACTATTTTCATTAGTATAGAGGTACTTAATATAGAGGCATTTTGAACTTAGAGTTAGTCTTTTTTTTATGCACCTAAATAGCTACTTTATAGCGACTGAGACTGTGTATGCATTACAAATATAAAGCAGAGAGTGTTTGCAAGTCTTCTTCAGAATGGTTCTAAAATAAAACTTAAAATATAATAACAGCATCTGTTGAACTTCAGCGGAACTCTTGGTTTTCCTACATTTGGGCATGTATAGATATATTTTCCCAATTATCTTCTTTTTTTTGTTGGGTATGTAAGATTTTTTCTTATTTCTACTTCATTGTAGTCTTCTAGTGATAGGCAAAATATTAACAGATACATGATTTTTTCATATTTCAAGAGGAAACGTCTGCTTAATTTTCTGCTAGGAATATAGCAGACAGGCAAATCCAGCAATTTGTGCTGGGGGTCCCAAGTAGGAGTTTGGGGGCCCAAGTAGGAGTTTGGGTTAAATGTTGCTAAGGATATATGAAGCTCAAAGCAGCCATTTCTGTTTGCTCTTAAGGCTTCTCCCCTCTTTCTCTCCCAGTTTTACAGATGGAGGGGGTATAATGAGCCTGAGGTTGTCCTCCTCTATAGCCTTGTTGCCTTTATAGAAGAGCAGGCAGCAGTTTGCTGAGGGGGCGCAGAGCTGTTAAGCGATCATTTGTCTTGGTTGTGCTCAGGGCTTCGCCCTTCCAGAAGGAAGTACAGACTGATATCGCTGTGTGAACCCACTTGACACACCAAAGCTGGCAGGCTAAATTTTACTCTTCAAAGGGCTTTATTAAAAATGCCAGTATTTGGGGCGTCCAGTCTGCAGCGAATTTCTTCTACTGACTCCAATTTGATCTTTCCTCTTTGCTTTTATGTTCTGGCAGATCCTGATGAGGTAAAATATGACATCACACACATGCAGTAAGTCCGAGTGGCAGATAAGTTTAACATAATTCCTTTCAGCCCCATTTGGGTTGACGTTTAGGCACCAAACATGAACCTCGTGTTACTCTCGTCTGTTGCTGGCACAGCACCAGATTCTTTTTGCTGCCAGGAATGGCAGCAGCTGCTGCTGCCTTTAGCTAGAGCAGCATGAGCCTCTTCCAGGCTGGGCAAGAAAGAGGAGAGGGTAAGATCTCTTAGGTTACCTCTTTTTACTTTAAGGAAAAGGCTTCCCATTTCTCCTTCTTTTTTTAACATGTTGCCATCTCACACGTCCTTGTTGCTGATGTGTTCTGTACATGGTTGGAATTTCACTGATTCTCAAAGTCAGAGTTAGTCTGTCCTGAGCCCTGCTTGCCTGCCTGTCTCCCAGCCTTCCTTAGTTCCTAGCGTCAAACTGCTCTGAAGTCTGGAGTCCTGTTTGGGATGAGTGTAAGGCAATACCTCTGGCATCACTCATAAGTTATCGGGCTGAGAACTTGTTCCTGCAACGCTTGTCCAGAGGTGGAGCTCTGAGCCAGAACTCTCAATGCCAGCTGACGTTGAGACATGCAAATATGATCCCATACGCAGCATAAAAACTTTTAGAAGAAAGGTTTTCTGTATTAAGAACTGCTTGATAGAGCCTTTGCCACAAAAAGTGCCCTAGAGGTTTCTCCAGAGTAAAGAGAAAACCAGAGATTTTTCTCCCCAGAGGCAGTGAGGGCTACGTCTTTTGAAGTGGAAATGCCAAAGCACAAGTACAAACTAGATGCATAGTGATAATAGGACTACTGTGCACCCAGTGAGCTATTCAATTGGTCTTTTACATGTGCGGTACCCTCCTAATAGCCATTCTGCTTCATCTCCTTGTTGTATATATGCAGGGACAGTAGCTCTGCAGGCAAAGTAAGCATGCAATCACTCCTGAAGCCTTCTAAATGAGCCCTTCTATAACACTGTGACTGGCAGGGCAGTATTATTTTTCTGATAGTTGCTGATGTCATGGAGTGGCAGTTGTTCACTGTTCTGTTATTTAATGTTATAATTGAATTAAATATCTGCCTGTTTTGTGCCTCCAACAAGAAGAGACATTTATCCATGGAAAAATTGTGAATTACTGGGGGGTTTGTTTAATAATGAAATAAGATTTACAGTCTGGCTAACGGTGATTCCACTGTGTATGTGCATGTGTATATCAAACCTATAAAATTTACTGTACTCATGTTGACAATGCTAAGGATTAGTTTTGTAGTTTGTTTTGTTCCTTTTTCTTTTCATAAACACGTGCAGTGAGTGATCATATGAAATAGCTCCTGACCTATTCCTCCACCACTGAAAACAACAGTGAGGGATTCGTTGATTGACATCACACTGAAACTGATGGACATTCCAGGTTCAAATTTCAATGCAGCGAGTTCCATAGCTGAATTTACAGAAGCCAACCACATCAGGAAAGCTACATGTATCAAAAGGAGAAGAAAAATTGTTGACGTCAGTGAGGTTAGCTGAAGAGGACAATTAATACATATTCTTGTAATGGAGCAAATGCAGTCTCACTCAGAATGAAGGGACTGAGCTCTTGTGCACATTGCCCCGCTCCTGTCCTCTAGAAAGGCTCTTGCCCACCTCTTAATCCCTGTTCCTTGTTTCCTTGACACAGTACTGACATTTCAATGGAAACAGAAGTAGTGGCAGTAACTTTTTGGAGGAGCAGAGAAGGGTGCTTGAAGTTTACACAGGTTCAAAGAGAGACTGGATATTTGCATGGAAAAGAAATCTGTTGAGCATCAGTATGTTGCTAGAAACCACATCCAACTCAGAAAGACCTTGAGTTGAAAATTATTAAAGGCTCAGCAAGCCATAGGAGGAAGAATTGTATACGCTTGCCTTATTCTCCTCCGTAAACATCTCCTAATAGCCACTGCTGGAGATAGGATATTGGACTAAATGGATTTTTGATCCGACCAACTATGGCCATTCTTATGCTTTATGAAATGGGGAGTAATAGAGGGTCTGAAATCACCTTTGTATCTCCATTAATTCAACCACTGTTCTTTATCATAATAAGAAAGGGAATGGAGAAGATGAATAGATATAGTTGATTTGGACTGGCTTTTAAGTTATGTATTGAACTTGTGCTTGAAACATGACTTGTGATGTAAATGAAGCATAACCGAATACATAACTGTGACAAATTGGTATTAAACGGTCATTGTGAAAAGTGGTGGGAGTGAAATGTGACCTCGCCTTTTTATCAGTTCTTTTAGAAAAGTGTCTATAATTATTTCATACTACAGAAGTTTCTGTGAGTAGCACTTTACACCACCTTCTGTCTGATTCGTGGTGTTCCTTTCCCAAAACTGCCTGCTGCCGGTTGCTACCAGTAGAGCATTTTTTTCAATAGCTCCTGTTAGGAAGGTTTGCTAGCATGCCTTGGGTTTGTGAAATTACAGAAGGAATGTAACTAATTTAGTTTTAAATGTTCGCTTATGTAGCATATTATTTTCATTAAAGTTGTATTTTAACATAGGAAAAATAAAGCACGTGCAATATTGAAGCCAAAGGTTGAAGAGAACAGCCTAGTAACTCAAAACTGGTCTGGAGTCTGTCACTCTTTGGTCTGCAATACTGTCTCTTGCAAGTGATCCTGTTCAAATGAATCAGATCACTAAGGGTGTAGGGTGGTGCTGAGCAAGACCTGGGCTGGTGGTATCCGGCCCAAAGAGATTAAAGCAACCATCATCAAACAGGACTTTGGTAGACAATCTTTAAGAGTGGGCTTTATGACAGCCTGCACTTGTACAGGCAGCAGCTTCAGTCTCACTCATCCCACTCAACTCATTCACGTCCAACCTCCTCCTTTTAGAAAGAACAGTTACCCATCTTACAGTAACTGCGGCTCTCAGAGATGCTCTGTCGACAGGCAGCCCACTCAAAGTGTTCGTTTAACTTGTGCGCATGCTATGTTGGAGTTTGCAAGCATCAATGTCTGTTTGGGCTGCATATTTGCCCCTCTCCCATCTCAACTTCTTAGAGCAGGGTGAACAAAGTGGCCCCAACAATTGCCTTGTTCATTTGGTGTGATTAATCGGACTCATTATCACCAGGAATGGTTTTGGCTTGTGGGACGCCCTTATGTAGTCAGAATGTCTCAAAAGAGCCAAAGGTGCTGTAAGGTTAATTGCCTTTCCCTTGTTTTTTGTCTACTTCCGAAGTAGGCTATCTGCCTTGCTTCATGGCAAAAAAGGGAGCTGTGTTAGAGCTGCTTTGGTAGCATGGAGCTCTTGCTTCATTCTTAGTATTAATGAGAGGGTTCCTTAGCTCCCTGACCCATCACCACGTCTGTCCTTTCAGCAGATCTGAGCTTCCATGTGGCCCTATGGTTGTAGGACTGTGCCACACTACTGCTGTTAGAGCTGAAGGCCAACACTATGGATTACTGACAAGTAAAATATGCAGTAAGTTTCAGGTAGCTGAAATCTCAGCTGTATAAACTATTTAAGCATACTTTAAATATTAATTGAATTCTAGCCTGAGAATTAATTTGAGAGAGGGAGAGGATTTATTCAAAGATCTGTCTTTATGTAGAAAGGCTTGTTGACTCCTTCCCTACTTACCTGCAAAGAATATGAAAAGTCTGGGTGATTTATAGTATGAAATTGATTGCTAAGAGTAATGCAAGAGATCCTTTAAAACATCTGGAGATTTTTCTCTCAAGGAGACAAGTGAGAGTTGTATATATGTACCTTGGTTTGAGATTCACAGTACTTCAACGACACTTATATGAGAGTTCAGATCTTAAATTTGTGCTCTTAGAAAGCTGGTGTTTGACAGACTTGTTATTCCAGCCAGATTTGGTGCACACTTCAACTTGCTTTCCTTTAAGAAAGCACTCTTACTGAGAACAGTGTTGAGCATTTGACATATCTGGTCTTAAGACAGTTCTTTCTGGGTGGAAGAACTGTATTTTAACCTGTAACAGAATCTCTAATTCTAGCAATGTATGTTGTTTGCCCATCCATAAATCTAGAAATTGTTTGGTAGAAAACATAATCCTATAAATTAAGACCTGGTTTCCTGCTCTAAATCAGAGTGCCCTTAAACTATCAACTGCCATGGAAATCACCTTGCAGAATGCAAGGTGTTAAATACAGAGAAGCTGGGTCTTGGCAGAAGTTTAGGCCATGATAATGCAAATGTCTGCGGCAGATAATTGAAGTGAAGGATGCAACAGTTCTGAGAATCAAAACTCATATTCAGAGCATCTGTTTGCTTTGGCTTTCTTTGGCATTGTCTTTTCTTCTACCATTTCCAAGTTTCCTTCAAAAGCAGGGGGAGAAGGTAACACAGTGGTGACTGCAATGAGCCTGGAAAGTTCTCAGGCAGGAGCCTGGACTTCTCAAGTGTGCAAAAACAAAGCTGGTGTCACTTTGTGTCTAGTTGGCTTCAAGGTGATCTAGAAGGGTGAGGTGGAAGCTCTAATGCAATGTGATGAATAATAAGAAACTAACTTGAAGTAGGAAAATTACTGCAGTTCTTGTTTTGAGAATTACCCCTAACATGGAGAATACTTGGACTGAAGGTGCCCAAAGGGTGTTGGTCAGAGCAGAGGATCAGCGTGGAGCTCTGTGCAAGGTGGGAGAAGGAGGTCTTGGCGTCAGGAGGTTTAAGAAATATCGGTCCATGAGTGAGAAGTCCATGCCTAAGCCTGGACAGTGCTCCTTGCTTCAGCAAGAAGGCAGCTGCTGCCCAATCCAAAGGTACCTTCCCTCTGCTCTTAGAGTCTTTCTCTGAGGGGTGATGCTCTTTAATCCCTGGAGGAGGATCTCTGCATAGGTGAGGCACCAGCTGGCTGTTTTTGAGAAGTGAAACACATACATGTTTTGCAGTCAGACTCTCCCTTTTCAGGCTTAAGTAATAAAAACAGTTGTAGATGTGCTTCCAGTCTTCCAGCGTGCTGGGGTAAGGGTTTGAAAACTCCACAGTTCCTGTGCATGTGGCCTGCCCTGAGCAAGCAGCAGCGTTTGATGAGGCCATCATTTACTGTCATGTCTGATGCCTGTGGATAGCAGCGGCCCTGGGAGGTGATGAAGATGTGAGCTCATCCCACAGCCTCTTTCATGACTGCCAAGACACCCAGCGTGGGGCAGGGAAGCCCTCTGCTCCATCCCCTCTCAGCTCCCAGCACCTGTGGCATGCTTCCCTGGAGGTCTTCCCATAAAACCCACCCTGCGGCGGCGGTTCAGACCAAGAGGCATGTTTTGAAAACAGGCTGTCCTTGCGTCAGTGGTGCGATCGGTACCAAGTACCCAGATGTACACTGATCACAGTAGAGTTTTATTCTCCCCCTCATCAGCCAGCTGTGGGAAGGGAGCCTGGAGCGACTGCTAGCTGGCGGTAGTGCTGGAGTGAACCCAGGGAGGGCTGCTGCGGTTTGCTCAGCCTCCTGCAGGAGGGCAGCCCTGCAGCGGGTTAACGGCTGCTGCCCCATGTGTGCTGGGCCAGGGTGGGCCTGGCCTCCGCAGGGTCCCCGGCAAGGGGCAGGGGCAGGGGCCGGGCCAGGCCCAGGCAGCCCCCAGCTGCCACCACGATGTCCGTGGGTCCCAGGGGTGCCACCATGTTCCCCAGCTGTGCTCCCGCAGCCTTCTCTGCTGCCCCAGGGGTGGGCCCCTGGCCTCTCCCCCTTGGTGCCTGCTGTTAGTGGTGCCCTTGTCCTGAAAGAGGAGCTGTTGGCAAGCTGCCCTGGAGAAACACTCGCCGGTGGCCATAGCTTGGCAAAGCCTCGGCTCCCCTGGGCCTGCGCTCAGCTCTCCGCAAGCCACCACGCCTCTGCCTCTGAGATGGAGGAAAAAAAATTCGGTAAGAGAACAGGCTTTCAGCGTTAGCGGTTTATTGTTGCTGAGGTGTTGTGATAAATAAAGGTGAGAAAGCTGTGCAAGCAAACTGCCAGTCCCTACCCAGGCCCCGGCTTAGGTGCAGCCCCCACTCGCCAGCCATGCTGGGCGTAGTGAGCAGGTGAGATCTCACCTCCTGCCCCCTGGAGAGGCAGTCACCACTGGAGAGGGTGGTTTAAGGGACAGGTCTCCATGAAACCAGCCTTGCCCCTTGGCAGCTGTGCGGCAGCCATGTGTGCTTGCAGTCCCTGAGGGCCCAGGAGCAGGATGGCTCGGCCCAGTGCTGGCGAGTGGGGCTGGGAGGTGTTGGGGCCGTGGCTGCCCATATCTGAGGGTGAACATGCCTTTCCTCTCCTGGGCCAGACCCTCCTGCCTTTTTCCCCAAAACCAGTTATTCCTGATGTGGTCTGTGTTTCTGATACCTCAGAAACTCTTGCTTTACAGTAGCCTTATTCTTGGCAAAAATAGACCAGCTGCCCAGGGATGAGAAATGTACTAAACCTTGTAATTTAGTTACCTTGGTAACATCTGTAAGGAACTACCAGCACAAACCCACTATTTTTTCCTTGATCTCTTTTATGGCAATACATATTTATGTTTACTTGGCAAAAGTGTGATTTATAGCCATTGTAGCCATTCTCCGGAACATTATCCTGAGAGACAATAGTTCCCGTTTCTAACAAGCAAGGTTAAATGACTGTAAAAGCAGGTTTTTGACTTTATAGTACAAACTGAGATTTACCATCAAGTAACTAAGTGCTTGCTAAGGAAAGCCAAAATCGTGTAAATACTGTATTATTGTTTCAAAGTATTATAATGCTTGATCACATTTACTCCACATAGGATTTTTTTCAATGGTTGTGTTCTAGAACAAGTATAAAAGATTTTTTTTTTTTTTCCTTTTGCACTGTAACATTCTCACACACGTGTAAATTATAGTTGTTAATGATTCATTGTACAGGGAAAAAAAAAAAGAAATAAAAGCATCATTGCTTATGACTACAAGCCAAAACTAACAGCCTTGCTTTGGACTTGGTTGTTCCTGGATCTGGCTCTAGGCACAGGTCTCTTCCTACTCCATCATTCCCATTTAGCCATCTATGTCCTGGTAGTGGCTCCTCTGCACTGCGCAACCCGGGACACTTGGGTGCCGGCACACAGAAGTTCGCTAGGGATCAGACTTGTGTGCTGCAGGGTAGGCAGTGCCCCCAGCTTTTAGGTGGCTCTTTGCATCCTCTGATGACTCACTTGTTTCTCTCTTTGCTCCCAACATCAGGGAATTTTCTGAGCCCTTCAAAGGGAGGAGCATCCCTCACCCGGTGACCGATTCAGTAATTGATTTAATTAATTTGAAACTAACTGTCACTTGTTAAACTGATAATCAAGAAGCCTATTCTCTGTTAACAGTCCTAAATAAGAATCAGTGGTAACCAAAGTGTTTCTCTCTTAAATAAAGAAATCTGGATTTTTTTCTGATATTTCAGAGCTTTTAAAATGAGTTGTAAATATGGCTATTTTCTTTAAAAAGTTAAAGACTCTATATTAGAATGCCATTTTCTAGTTCAGAATAATAAAATTGTATATTTATTTCTGAAACTGGGTGTAGAATTTTAACCTTTTTAATGTGTTATGCCCTGTAAGACATAAGTCTCAGGGCATGATAGAAAGTTTATTAAGGACAAATCCTGCTCACCTTACTAATTTATGTAGCTGAAATCCTCAAGTAGCCCCAGATTTTTAAATCAGAACATTTCCATTGCTCTGTTACAAGTTGGGTTGGTGTACACATTTAAAAGTCTTATTCTAGGATTGTTATGTCTTTTATTGTATATACATTTGTATTTGTAAGAGGTAATGTAAAAGCGGTACATTCCAAAATATAGCTTTATTTTTTATTGCAGCCATTAATTATAAAGCATTTTGTAAAACAAAAAAATGTTCCTTAAATAAAAGCATTTAAATTATGATTTTTATTATGCATTTTCATGAAACTGGATTTTTTTTTACAGGTTTACAAAACAAGGCAATTAAATATGTTCAGAATGTGTGCTCGGTCCTGTATACTTTATGACATAAAAGTGTTGGATGAGTACAGCAAGCAAGCCACTGATGTGTGATGGCTTGTCTGTGGCTCTCTAAGTACTTAATTGAAGTAGATCATTACCCATTTATACAGTATTTTCTTCACGTTTTAAATTCTTATCTGAGGGTGGTGAATAGTTGTTTTTTACCGTATTAATGATGGAGAGTCAACAATTTGATTAATCATGTAGTTTCAAGCATGAGTATTTCTGAGCACATCCTTTAAAGAATGTGTCCTGTTGCTTTTTAAATTCCACATGTATCTAAATGTGTTTGTTTCTTTTCCATGGGAGTTGTTTAGAAGGGCCTGAAAGCAGATGGTTATATTAAGGTCCATCTCATCCCATATCTCCAGTTTCAATCTGTACACATTTCTGGCTGCTAACCCCCCAGTTTTGTTTCCAGCTTCACTGTCTGCGAAAAGCATGGGCTTGTAGAGCTCTGGGCAGGTGTTTGTACCATTAGCAAAACCATGTAAGTCACCAAAAAAGAGGTGCTTTAGAGAACAAGAAGTAAGCAAATTCAGGGCCAAATTCTGCTGCCATTTAATCCATTGAAGGATGAATTGTTTTACTAGATAGCCTCTTGGCCAAAAGATTGTTTAGAAGTAAAGAAGGGCTGAGGAGTAGCATAGGTGGCAAATTCCAGTGCTGACAAACACAGGATGCACAAACCCATAAACATGTGAAGTCACATGTTAATCATACATTTCAGCTGTAAAATCTTAGGGGTAACAACAACACATCCAGAGTTTTCAGATGTAACTTTCAGGTTGATAATTTAATCCTTTATTGAGCAGTATTTTTAAATATATTATGACACACAATGAGTGAGCACTTTAACAAAAAGAAGAGAGGATCTTTGTTTCTGGAGTCAACTTTTCCAGTATAATCTCTACTGCCAGCAGTGAATACATCAGATGTATTTACATCGTATCTGTGCAAGAGGATGTTTATGGATATGACATATGCTGCTCTGCACCCTTAAAACGTGAGAACTAGATTCTCTCTCAGTGCCATGTGCATCTCTGTTGATTTCAGAAATATGCAATACTGCATTAATGAGCATGGTATAAGAATCTAAATAGATTCATAGACATATGGACAGACAGATGGATTAAGGCAGACTTTGTCACTTTGTCCCTAGAAATCCTTTGTGATGCTTATCTTTTGTGTACACAGTGACACTAAGGTGTCAGCCCAGATCATTTCCCTTAACTTAGTAATATTTTATGGATTTACATAAAGTTTTTACTTGAAAACATAGAGCTGTGTGTGTGTACATTTTGCAGAAATGTACTGGTGCTAGTAATATAAACCATTTTAATTCTATTTTGAAAAACATTGTGAAGGTATAAATTATGTTTGAACTGGACAGAGATGATGATGTGGCATGTGACTGAAAATATATATTTTTTAATAGATGATTCAGCCGCAGAGAGTTTTAATGGCAATGAGACCGTGGGACACAGTTCCAATGCTTCAGGGGGAACACACTGCAGGGAGATGGCAGAAACCAACAGTAATGGCAAAACAAATCTGGAGCAGGATGAGCAGCCTCTGAACCTGAGTGACAGTCCCCTCTCTGCTCAGCTGACTTCAGAATACAGACTAGATGATCACAGCAGTAATGGAAAGAACAAATACAAGACTCTCCTAATTTCTGATCTCAAGATGGAACGGGAGGCAAGAGAAAATGGAAGCAAGGTAAGATGCTTCCACATGCTCCAGATATGAAGTGTGTAGCTTAGAAAAGGAAAAGATTTGTGAGGCCAAACCGAAGGTTATTCCCAGCTAAGCGCTTAATGCAATGTGTCTAATGTTTGTCACATCATTACTCAAATGCTATACCAAGATTTGTATGCTCTGTTACACATATATGATGCATACGTACATTAAATGTATGTGGATGTACATGGGTGAATACATATATATATAGGCATACATATTGTGCTGACACACTGACAAAGACCAGTGCAGTTCTCCATCTGGCATGAATTTTATCAGTCCATTTATTGAGAACTGTCTACATTACCCATTTGAAATATATATATATAATGTATGTAATGTAATACACATATATATATGTATATATACTGGGATACATATATCTATGTATATTTATAGATGACCATCTCATTACATGTATTATGTATCTGTAGAATGAATCCGTATGAATGTTAAGTGTGTATGCCCAAGCAAATTACTACATGTGAATTATCATCATCTGACAGGAACTGATTTGGTTCCTTCCTGATTGTTTGTGTTATGCAGGCACCTAACCTGAATTAAAACTGACAAGTTTGCTTTAAGAAGCTGTAATCCCCTGAGGGCTTTTCTCTGTAGTTTCCATTATGTGAGTAAGGAGAAGCGACGGTGGTTATATTGTAGATAAAGACAGATCCTACCGATTAGATTGCTAGCTTTCTAGGAAGGTGTTTGTCACGAGGGCATACTGTAGGGAGGGTGAAGAAATGGCCTGTATCATAGAATTTATCCATTGATCTTATTGGTGACAAGTCCCTGTTTTTTATCTGATAACTCCCAACTGGATTACCACTTTTACAGCAGCAATAATCAGATGTTAGTACTGGATCCAAATACTATTAATGCTAGTCACTAGCTTTCAGTAGCTCACTACAAAATAACCTGACAGCATAGATATACTTTGAATGGCCACATTTTTTGCAGGGCTTTGAAATAGGAGTGATATGGAAAATCACTTTTTCTAGGTATATCCAGAAAGGGATTGTACATGACTGATGTCTAGAGAACAATTTTTATTTATGGTAAAGTTTTAAGTCCTGTCTTCATTGCCTGTGGAGTAAAAAATAAAAACTTGAAATGTTTTTTTAAGTCAAGTGTCTGGTTTTGGTGGGTAGAAGAAAGGGAGACCAAATGGGAGATTGTTAGTCTTTCTCTTTCTTGGCCATTCCAGTTTAGCAAATCATTTATCAGCAGTCCTGGCTAACCGGGGAGGCCCCAGTTGACTGGAAGTTAGCAAATGTGACGCCCATCTACAAGAAGGGCTGGAAGGAGGGTATGCGGAACTAGAGGACTGTCAATCTGACCTCGGTGCTGGGGAAGGTTATGGAGCAGATCAACTTGAGTGCCATCACGTGGCATGTATAGGACAACCAGGTTATCAGGCCCAGTCAGCATAGATATATGAAAGGCAGGTCCTGCTTGACCAACCTGATCTCCTTCTATGACCAGGTGACCGGCTTAGTGGATGAGGGAAAGGCTGTGGATGTTGTCTACCTGGACTTCAGCAAGGCCTTTGACACCATTTCCAGCAGCATTCTCCCGGAGAAACTGGCTGTTCCTGCCTTGGATGGGCATACTCTTCGCTGGCTAAAAAACTGGCTGGATGGCCGGGCCCA
>NW_008796043.1:1646110-1653097 GCF_000699145.1 Aptenodytes forsteri
CAAGTAACAAGCGATAGGACGAGAGGAAATGGCCTCAAGTTGCACCAGGGGAGGTTTAGACTGGATGTAAGGAAAAATTTCTTCACTGGAAGGGTTGTTGAGCGTTGGACCAGGCTGCCCAGGGAAGCGGTTGAGTCACCATCCCCTGGAGGTAGATGCGTAAATGTGGTGCTTAGGGACGTGGTTTAGTGGTGGACTTGGCAGTGCTAGGTAAATGGTTGGACTTGATGATCTTAAAGGTCTTTTCCAACCTAAACGATTCTATGATTCTATGTATCCCAAAGCCTTCTCCATAAAATCTTTATGAAAACCTGTTTATCTGCATGGAATATTTTTGCTTCCACTAATTTTCATTTTATTGGAAGTGTTCTGAATAGCTCTAGTCTCAGAGTGTGTATACACTCCAGTGCTGGATTTACTCAGTACTTTGACTGTTGCATAGTGAGTCCCAAATTGGCTAATATGAACGGTATCTTCATTTGCTCTAGGGCACATTGTTCCAATGAACCTTTTATAAACCAGTCACCCAAATATTGATAGATACACAGACTCTTTTGCCTGAGGTCCCTTGCTGCTTCTGCCATTACTCTTGCAAATACACAAATAAGGTTGGTGAAGAAAGGGAGGAGTTTTAATGTGGAACTCATTTATAGCTAAGACAAGAACATAGCCTAATGTTACATTTCCAATTTTAATCAGTTCCAACTCAAATGCAAAAAAATGTATCAAAAAGTGTTAAAAATCTGTTTCTAATGAATTGAGATGACAATCAAAGCCATCTCATTTTTGTTATTCTACAAATTTTAGGAGGCCTGAATCATCCCCCACATCGATATATTCTTTCATCACTCACTGTCATCCTACCCACTCTATACTGCCAACAATATGCAGATTTGTCTCCCCTTTTTGTCCTAGTGAAACTCATGTTGATGTTTACAGTTCATTTAAGTATATGATTTATTAGGTATGCAGTAAAGATTATTAAATACAGAGTGAAGACTTCAAGAAGAACACACTCCTGGGATAACAAAAATTTGTCAGAGATGATTTGGAAGCTCAGTGTAGAGTAAAAGAATGTTTTTGTGGCCAATTTCATATTTTACAGATGAATTCTACTCTTTTTAAATTTAAAAAAAGTTATAGAATATTTTTAGAAGGAACAAAAACCATCAATGTATTAGAATAGAATGGGACTGTACAGCATCTCAGTGTTTCATATGCATACATACAGACTCATATAAATCATTACTACTGTTTTACCTTAAAGCAGTATCTTACAAGCTAAAGAGTCAGAGAATGTTTTACAAGCCCTAGACCTGATCAAGGAGGTCCTCTTGCCTCCCCCTGGTGATTCAGGTGACTGGGCCCCTCCAGAAGAGGGGCCAATGTTCTGGCCATTACTGAGCTGATTAATTTTGAACAATGCAGAAGATCAAACTCCTAGTTGTGTGCAGTACCCACTGAATGCACTTGGGCAAAGGTTTCACAAGGAACTAGCCAGAACTCTAACTCTCTGCCAAAAAGGAAACAAAATAAAGAACAGGTAAGGTTAACAGAGTACTACAGTTTACTAGGAGCCACCTCTCACATATCCTTTTTACCCAGAATACACCAAGTATGTGGGTTGTTTCTTGAAGTTGTCTAGGAATTCTCCCAGTGCTCTTGCAGCGTCTAACCTCCAGCCATTCACAGTTATACAGTTATCAGACATGATTAGACCTGAATAATGGCATCATTGGTAGTGATGGGTAAGCAAATGTGTTTAGCGTAACCCCTAATCATGTTTTCATGAGAAAAATCATCTGCAGTGTTCACCAAATATCAATTGATATGCCACTGTACTACTCTTATGGAATCTTTATGTGGCAAGGAATTGAGAAAAGTTATGTGAGAAGTTAGTGAAGAAAATATCTGGTTTCTAAATGAAGGGAAATATATTTTAATTATTGGGCTAGCATTGCAGGAAGTAATTCATTATGCTTCCTCCAGCTTCTACAATGGTCCATTCAGCCTGCAGAAAATGTTACTTGCTTGAAATGGCCAGGACTCTGTGAAACCCACAGTCAAAGGGCTGGAGCTGGGAAGATCTGTTGGCTGACATGTTCCCTACCTGCTCTGTCTGAGTCTCCTTTTTGGATACTGCATCATATATGTTTTATTAAATTTGAAGCCACAGTTTCTCTGGTCAACTTGCATCCATTCCGACCTGTTGCTAGGTTTAAAGATAACACATCAGAGCTGAATCTAGCCACAAAAAGCCAAAAGATTACTTTTTTCAGTTGAAAATTATCAACACATTATACCTCCTCCACCAAATCACAGATTTTTTAAGGGAGTTTATTTTTTCTGGAAACAAGCAGTTTTGTTAAACTACATTATAGGTATTTGCCTGTACAACACTGTTTACATGAATGATACTTCCTTCACATGTGCAGTGGTGGGCTCCACCATTTGACAATACAGTTCTGATGGATAATTTTGTACGTGCTGCAGAAATATGATCAGAAGAAGCAATTGGCATAAAAATGGTAGTTTTTCCATCATATTTTCTTTGTAAATCTGGCAGCTAATAGGTAAATGATTTTTGAAAATGGTTACATCTTTGAGAAAGTTCAATTTTTAGAATATTCATCTTGTCAATACCTATTTGAAGCAATTATATGCTTATACTATATAGAAAGTTTGCTGGCTAGTGGCCTCATTCTGTGTAAGAGTCTTGGATGTCAAAACAGGGATACTTAACATTTTCCTAAAATCAGGCCTCTCTAATGTACACAGATGAAGTCATTAGTGATTTGTAAGAAATGTAGGTTTTTGGGAATAATAAATCAAGTTTTCTTGTCTGAAAAGACTCTGATGAATAACTGGAGATTAGATAACCCTGTGAATAAATTTTAATTCAACTTTTCAAACTACTAGGGTATATTATTTAAAGAATGCTCTGTTCAGTCACTTCAGAATATGACTTTTAAAACCGATGTTGATAACACTTTAAACAAGAATCACGTTGCAGTGGACAGTGTAACTTTACTCTTTGAATCCTCAGTTTCAGGCAGTGAGTATGTGTGGTAACCTCTTCTTTGTGTAAAAAGACCACATGCTGAGTGCAGTGGAGGGAGTTGCCAAATTGTAACACAACCTTAAAATCTGGTCCAAAATGTTTTACCATTCACTGAAAAAATGTTATGCAAGGAAGAAATGGGTTTTCATAGTCTTAAATATATATATGTAAGTATGTATGTATATATGCATATGTGTGTATATATACACAGTTTTATTAAACTGATATTAGGGAACTGATCCTCCAGTAAGACTCAGATATTCGTGGCAGTAGAACTTTCTACAACTATTTAGGACTAAACTGAAGTCAGTGAAATTTTGTATAGCTGCAAAAATATATACATAAATTTACTTAATAGGGCTGGGTCTTTGTACTACAAAAGACATAAAGTACTCATCTATAAATGCTCTGCAAATGCAGTTCTATGAATTCAAATAGTTAAGTGCACATATAAATTATTTTAGATCATTATATACTTACGTGTGAGACTGCTGGGTTTCTGTATGACCATGGTGAAGTCTCTGTAGCACTGAGATTTTTGATTTCTGATTCTTGTGTTACTGCTTTTTCCTAGACCATATATTTTATTTTGAAAAGTCATTATATAGCTTTATCTCTTCCACATCATTTATTTAATGAAATACAGCAAGCCCACTGCTTTTAAATGACTTTGTTTCTTCTGCGGTTGGATGACAAGGTTGTTGTGGTACAGTATGGGAAAACAGGTTTTTGAGCTAACCAGCCATACTTATATTGTGCCATGTATTTTACCTGGATTCATAAATAGTTCATTATGTCTGTATTGCAAAGGACGTTCCTAATATGCAAAACTCTTTGGGATTTCCCAGATCGAAACATGTGCTACTGATCCTGAATGCTTAGGAGATGCATTAAAGTGAGGTAACAAGGAGGACACACACCATGTGTCCATTTTGTCCAGATACCTACTAATTGCGGACAGTTGGTTAATGTCTTCTTTCTTTCTACCAGACAAAATTTCTGATAGAAAAATCGGACACCTCCAGACCCTCTGGGTGTATGGTAGGCTAAGTTAATATGCATTATGTTTAGCTCGAGTGTGTAATTGGCTGCGTGGAGAAGTGCACAAGATAAATAATTTTTCTCTAAGTCTGAAAAGAAAAGCACAGTTTTAAAGGAGAGAACAGTAAATAATGATTGCTGCATATAGTGACCTTTAATTATAATACTGCATTCTAATGTGCATGTCATTATAGTTACAGTGGTTCAAAACAAGGCAGGACTTTCATGTAGTTTCTAAAAGGAAGATCTTACTTTCTGTCACTCCTTTAATGATGGGCTTTTGAAGTGTTTCTTGAGCTTTTTTCTTCAGCCTGATGTAAAGAACAGTGTTATTGTCATGGGCCACTGCCAGGGGCTGTTTGCTCCCAACTATTGCAACTTCAAACTGCTGTTGTAATGGATGCATTACACTACGGCAGGTTAGCCTGGCAGGCTGTCCACTTTTAAGACAGGTCCCACTCTAAGAAGGTATTTAAAGACCGTAACCTTGCATGGGATCTGAAAGCCAGAGCATATGTGAGATCCTGGGTGAAGAGTCATTTGAAGTTCCTGCATGCCGCTCTTGTTAAAACTTTAGTCATCTTTGGTGGTTAGTCCAGCAGTAGCATCTTGTAACATCTGCTTTTCTGGAGCTCATCGTTACTGAAGGGAACTAGGCACAACCATCCTAGCAGCCTGATCCGAATAAACAAATATAGAGATAAGCCTGCTGTAATCTGATGGTGCATCATGAGTCCAGCTGGTTTCCAAAAGTGCACGTGAATTTAGCCACAGATAGACACCATCTCTGAGGAGTAAGGTAGAGTTTCAATGTGTTTCTTTCTCACTCTCTCCTTTTTAAAGATATGATTGTATCTTGGTAAAATGTGAAAGGTCACTCCTAGTATCCAGTGAACATCATCACATCTGACATTGTGTCTCTGAGGCATGTGAAGTCACTGTCTGTCTAGTTCCCCTCTGCCTGTATTTTTGTCTGCAGGTTTGCCTGGGGAAGTGCTCAGAATATAAGAGCGCGTATAGCTTTTTCCAAAGCAAGTGGAGTCCTCAGGAGTTACAGTGGGCTTTTACATAGACCGATAGTAGCTTATTGAGTCACTCAGGAAGTAATTTATTAAAAAATTTTCTTAATGAAATGTGAAACAGGTGTGCATCTACTTGAAGCAAGAGGTAAAATGCAGACTGTGGGAATTTGGCGTGTTGAGGAACAGCGTTGGAGACATTATTTATTTTTTTGGTTTTTTATTTCTTTTTTTTTCATAACTAAAACATTTCTTGTTTTTTTCTTTCATCATCACTCATTATTTATATTCAAGTGGCATAGATAGGTTTCAGCTGAATTGGAGCATTGTCATATGGTGCTTATATGATATGGTTACCTCAGCTCTAAGCGGGAAGGAAAGCTGGAAAGGGTAAGATAGAAGTGTCTCCTCCTCTTTTGCGGATACCATTAAACTCTGCATGTTGGCTTTTTTGGTACAAAGAAAATACCCTTTTGCCCTTCTAGTTTATGCTGCCAAGTGCCCAAGTTACAGGTAATGAATCTGGATTGGGAATTAGTTAAGCCTTTCAGAAAGGAGTTTTTGACTCCAACTCATCCTCTCCACAGAACTTCTCACTCATCTCTCATGCTTGAAGTTGGATCTCACTACCTAGGTATGGCATAAGAGGAAACTAGATTTTTTTTGTTTGTTTGTTTTAATTGTTACATTTTATTTCATTTCAATAGTCAGATAGAAGGTGTTAAAGCAATGCCATATTTTACTGACTGCTGTTTTGTTAATGCAAATATCTTAAGAGTCTGCAGCCCAGGTGTTTGACAGCCTTATTTTATGGCTTAATTGTTAAGACTAGGAAGAGGTTTAGCATGAAATTCTGTTTGCTACTGTAATGAATAACCTATGAGGAGGGAAGCAAAGTCTGATGAAACATATAGGCAGAACATGTCATGCTAGTTAATGGCAACTAGATTTTGAGCAAACAACAACATAAGAGTGGGGCAGAATGCAAAGCCAGCATGATACGCACCCTGTGGAGCAGCAAGACATCAGCACAGACTAAGCCTGCAGCTCCACAAGGGTCCAGCCTGCTTCCACCATTCCAACCACAGAACCAAGGAGAGGATGGTGACTTCCAGCTGTGCCCTAATTGTTATCCAATGGATTCCATCATCACTGCTTTTCACTAAATCCTTGGAAATAGTTTGTACTGCGATTCAAAAGTAAATATGATAGAAGTGAACTGAAGGTGAAAATCCACCCCTGCTGCCATCATGTGTAGGTGATACAAGACTACAACGTCTTTTGGCTTGCATCTCATATCTTTGGTGTGTGAAGGCAGGCTCAAATGTTCTGTTGAAGTAGGTATCTTTTTCTTTCTCTGCTATACTCAGGTTTGTGGAAAGGTAGCAGGCATGCCAGTGTTTTTCACAGCTCCTTGGGAGATAGATACACTACAATGGAAGGACATAGGCCCCTTCTCTTCTCCTATGCATGGAGAACATTAATGAAAGGAGAACAAAAAGTGTATGCAAGGAGTGTTGTGATCTCCTCATTTTTTCCTATGCACTCACCTACACAAGAGTGAGACAAACTAGCCGGTTTTCTCTTTCCCTATTAATTCTTACTTCATATATAGGGTTTTTATAGGTTGGTCTCATTGTAGAATCATAGAATCATTGAGGTTGGCTAAGCCATGCCTAAGTGCCTCATCTACTCGTCTTTTAAATACCTCCAGGGATGGGGACTCAACCACTTCTCTGGGCAGCCTGGTCCAACGCTCAACAACCCTTCCAGTGAAGAAATTTTTCCTTACATCCAGTCTAAACCTCCCCTGGTGCAACTTGAGGCCATTTCCTCTCGTCCTATCGCTAGTTACTTGGGAGAAGA
>NW_008796043.1:1653359-1670307 GCF_000699145.1 Aptenodytes forsteri
TTGTTCTCATCCTAAATCCAAAACACAGCACCGTACCAGCTCCTGGGAAGAAAAGTAACTCTATCCCAGCTGAAACCAGGACACATACGAATAAAATATCTGAGCAATCCTTTAGAAATGCCAACTAAACAGGACGACAGGCTATTGACCAGTCATTTGGGAAACACTGTTTAGTCTGTTTACTAAATGTTAGAATATTTTAAAAATGAATTGTTTTTACTGTAACATGGCATTACTCAGAATACACCAACAGAAAATAACTAGTTATAAAATAGTACCTTTTGTTGGGGTAACATATTGATAAACATTTTAAAATTCCTATTTTTTATTTGATTTCACTGTGCGTATGAGTCTTTTGGTGTAATTTGACACAAGTGTAACCTATATTCATACGCTAACCGTGTATTTATGTTGATAGTTATTTGCAATTCATGCTTTAGTGGCCATTTATATAGTTTTACTTATCATGTCAGCCAGCTCTGACGTTATCACGACTCCAATTTGTTATATGCTTTAAAAAATGAATAGCAAATAGGCAAGGACTAAGCAAAGCACACACCGTTTTAAGAATAACAAACCACAAACTGATACAGTAGTAGTAACGAATGTATAACAAACACTTTCTTTTAACCAAAATCCACTTTATGGGATGTTTGCAAATAGGAGGAAAGAAAAGTTATTGGACAGATTGTCTGCTGAAGTAATATTTACGGCTCAAATAATGATATTAATACCATTGAATGGGGAAATTTGTTATAGGAGATAAAAAATATTTAGAAAGTAAAAACAATTTTTCTCATTCTATTTTAGTAAGTGGATGATACGTTTTCTGCTATATATCTGAAGGTTTGTTTTTTTTCCCAAGTATCATTATACTGGGATTAATTATAGTAAAAAGTAGGAAATACCATACAAATAACGATTGTGTACTGGTGAACAGCTTCAGGTATCTTTCAGGATTTTATTTTGAAAATTTGATAATGAGGAAAAGCTGTTAAAACTCTAACACCCAAAATATTTGTAAGAGCAGAAGGATATACATAATATAAATGCAAGATTTTTCCCTTCTATATATTCTGCTGGATTTTTAATTGCATTTTGTTCTTATCCAAAATTAAGATTTGATATTACAAGTTTAAGTGACACAGAGATTTCTTTAGACACCAGTTTTATATATGTAGATATAAAATGAAATGCACAAATGTAGAACACTAGGCTCTACTAGGCTATAATACTTTATGGTTAGTGTCCTGCGGTATTTATTATTTTCTTATTTTCTTAAAGATGCTTGAAAACAAAAAGCCAGCTGCATCATTTTATGAAGTACAAAATAAATGTCCATTTTACAGAATCAGGAGTCAGAATCAGAAATGTGTGAGCTCTGAATTGTGGTCACACTGTATTACACTGCTTCATTTCTTTGTAAAAATTTGTTTGATTTGCATGGAGATCATCCGTAAAACGTTATGAGTCAACACATTAATGGACTTTTTCTTTGTAAATCAAAATTCCCAGTGATCTCACCAATCTGTCTCTAGCGAGAGCTATGATGTGAATGTTAACACATAAAGTAGTGCCAGTATTTGGTGCAAGTCTCTGGAAAAAACATTTTTTGGATGTTACAGTGAAAACACTCAACCGTATCATCATCACAATCGTTGAGCTCTATACAATCGAAACACTCCCTAACATACAGGGCCAAAGATAAAGATTGAGTCCTTTATATTTTGCTTTACCATTTTATCAAACACCTTGGCTTTACTTTCCCCTACTTTTAGAAAATGAGAAAGCTGAGAAAATCACAATTTTCTAGCTCCAAAGTCAGTTTATTGGTTGTTTGGAGAAAACAGTGTAGTTCTATGAAGAAAAGGTCTGTCTTCTTTTTTGCTGCTCTTTGATAGGGGAATTGTTATAGGATACTGAGAAGCTTTTTGGTACCAAAAACCTGATGTTAGTTTAATGGTTTAATAAGCCTTTTCCATGGAAAAGAAGTTGAATTTATAAAGCACTGTTTTTTCATGACTTGAATCTTCTGATTTTGGGGGTTATCCATAATAAATGGCTAAATAGAACATTGTTATGAAGAGAGACAACTACAGGTGCATGAAAAAATCAGTGCAGTGTTTGTCAGAAAATACGAATGCTCTAGCATTCTTTAACGGTCACATTCATCAAAGTCCTTTGTCTATGAAAACATCAGTTCTATGTCTAATTCCTCCCATTGGAAGTACATTTAGTGGCAGGTTTTCATGTTCGGTGAAAGCTCTTGAAAAATGAAATTGGTTTCCTGCAGGGCATTCATTACAATGATGTAAATCCAGATCAATTAGACTGAAGTTGATGATGCTACTGCAGATTTACATATCTGTAATGGAGAATACAGTCTGGCTCCGTATGCGTATGAAGTCCCAGCTAATGTTATACTGGCATGGAAGAGAATAACTTTTGATGTGACCTTTTATAAATTTCCTCAGAAGTTTTTTTTTAAAGGAACAAGTGCACATTGGTCAAGTATCAGACAGTGGTGCTGTTGATTCCAGATTGCATGTGTATTACTCACAGATCCAGCCGTCTATCCTCATTCACACTCACCTTTGGAGTCATTGATCCCTCATACTGAAACAGAAGCAGTTGTACCTGGAGGGGATGCAGGACTTTGTCCAACTTGGTTTTAGTGGCTGGACATCTGTTCAGACAAGAGAGAAAGCTATCAAGTGCATCTGCAATCGGTGAGTTAAGGTGTATGAAATTACTACTTCCCTCCCTGTTTACAGCCAAGAACTTATAACTCAACAGCCTGGGAACCCAAGTCTGTACCTTTCAGGCAAATTCCTGTTGACTTCAAACAGGGTTTGTTCCTGACAGATAACCTTCAAGGCTGGGCCTTGTTACAATGAGTATCTTCAATCCGTAACTCTTGCTTTTGTGTTTTGTTTTGTTTTGTTTTTTATTAGGAAGGAAATTGAATTTGTGTTGAAGTCCTACCGGGTCAAATGGCTCACTGCAGCTTTTTCTTCTCCTGTTATCACATACGCAGCTCCTCTACCAACTAGAAAAAGACTGAGAGCAAATCTTGCTCTTGGAAGATTAAATACTATTTGATCGTAAATTGAGCAAGATATAATGGGGCAGTAATAATTGCTACCTACTGCAATTGTGTTTAGTCTTAATATTATTTACAGCTAATGAACTGTCATTTTTTTATTTTTCAGATGCAGAGGTTGAAGAGCTGATCCTCAGAACTAATCTGTGATGAATGGCTTGATAATTGGCCACTTTCTACACACATTATACTCCTCCAAAACTGTATTGTTATTCAAGGAGTTGGTAATCCTGAAATGTTACCCCTAATTTTTTCTTCTGGTATTGAATTCTTTTCTATATACCAAGTCAGCTGCTGAAGAAAGGGAGGAAAGAAGTCAAAGATTTTTTTTTTCTTTAATTACTTTTATAACAACATATTGCTGAGTTTTTAAAATAAATACAATTTTTATTAGTTGTCTTACAGACATCTCACTTTCTAATCTTGTTTTTTGTTGAATGAATGCGAGTAGTCAAATATCTTGCTGAATACTTGATACACCTTCAAACTGTGCTTTTGTGTGCTCTCTATTTTCCCTCTGTAGCAATTGCTGGGAATAATTAGGTACACTAGAACACTGAATGCTTTTTTCGGATACTTACTTATTCACGTAACTGGATTTGCAAGGTGATGTGAGAGAAGTGAATAGGTCAATTTTTTAATAGAGGAAGGAATGAGAAGTAGAATTCAACTTTAGAACTATTTATTTTGTTCTCTTTCATCTTTCTTTTTGCTGCTTCAGCTTTTTCTGTTAATTCTCCTCTGTTCTCCTCCATTTGCTTCCAAAGGCTCCTAGGAAGACCTATCTGAAATTTTGTTTTTAGGAACAAAATACTAGAGGTAGATAATAATACAATTACCAGAAAAGAGGACTGTAAGGAATCACCTGAATTACTGAGTCCAGTCCTCTGGAAATGGCAACCTAGGTAACAGACATTTACTCCAAGAGGATCTGCAACAGTTCAGCTCACTAAATGTCGCAACGTCCATGAAGTTCTGATTAATAACCTTTAGCCTTATAGGAAACAACAATGGTGCAGCTGTAATATGCCACAGGAAAAAAGTGAGGTACTGGAATCATCGCTGATGTCTTAGATCCCTGCAACAACAAGGGATTTGCTAGGTGGATTTCCCAGATGGTCTCTAGCAGTATCTTATTCCCCGCAGAATAGGGAGTAAAAAAGACAACCTCCAATAATCCCTGTCAGTCTGCTTGAGGTTTTGTCTGCCATATGTTTCATCAAAATATCCTGCCTTATATTTCGCATCTAACAGTGACTGATTTTAAATACTTCAAAGAAACAATTAAAAAAGCAGCATTTACATTAGTTATTGAGACAGGGAGGGGATGGTGATGTAGGTAAGCATTGAAAGCTGTGAAATGTGTGTTATGTTTATTAAACACAGTCAAAAGACAGCGATAATTTTGCAAAAAAAAAATAATTTGCAAAACACGTGGTAACAAATAAGCCACTGACTGCTACAAGTATTACAGAACAGTATTCTTGTGCAATCAGCAAAAGATCCTGGAAACCGGTATTTGAGAACTGTGTAAACGGCCAACATTTACTTTTCACTGGGCACTGATGAAAGAGTATGAAAACATGAGCAAGTATGAAAATATGCAGCCAAAGGTAGGGGTCTGTAACTGGTGTGAGTTTTCATTCCACCCATGTAAGTGTGGCATATCATGAAACATTTTAATACTCAATGAATTCCATATGCATCTGTAGAGTTTTTACTAAGCTGCTGCTTCTTGGAGCTCACAGTGTTTCTATGAAATACTGCAGCTGTTGCTTGGATCTTGGCACGGTACAACTGAATATTTCCCATATAGGTGCTTCTTCTCATCAGCTGCTTTGGTCACAGACTGTCAGTGTCTCTTCACACCTATTCAGTCTGTGTTTTCTTAACTCTTCTCATCACGAATATGCCATGAGCTACTCCCTGGATCTGATGGGTAACGATACATGCTGTTCTCTTCATATACATACATACACACACACACACACACACTCTTTTTTATACATTTATTTATTTATTTATTCTTTTTTTCCCCTTGTCTAATGAGAACGGTCATATCCAGTGGCCATGACCCAAAGTTGATGGAATCATACATATGAAACAGGAGCATATATCCTCTTGTTGAGGCACCTGCAATGACACATACCTAACCTTTGTGTAGAGGTGCTCCAGTAGACAAGAGTGTGTGATTGTCTTTCATGTGTGTTTTAATTAAAATCAGGATGATATCTTGTATGTTGCTTCTGACACCATTTTATATTTGGGTAGAGGTCATGAAGTAATGTGTTTCCTCCTCTTGTGTTTCCCATGGCATTTGGAAATTGTCTGACTCCATCAGGAAGATCTCTTGCAGAACTGTTCAGGATTTCTGCCCTGTACCTTCTGCCATTGAGCTCCTGGACTGTGCCGTCTCAGGATGGATAAAAGAATCTGCATGAAAAATAGGGAAAGGTGAGTTGATTTCCTTAGGGGTTACCACGAATGGCCCCAGTATGGCCTGTCCTCAGTCCTCAACGTTATACTATGAGCTCTATATCAGCTCTCAAAAAGACACATGGGTGTTCTTTGGGCCTTTTGTACTGAATCAGTGATATGTAAGGTTTTTTGGACCCCCTCTGAATGCATGTATCTTTGTCTCACTTTGTACAGTTAGTCATATGCTCTTAAAAAATCTTTTGCAGATGGAACCCCGTGGGACCGGACCTGTATCAAAAACTGTATTAAATGACTAAAATAAAGGTTTTAAAAATTCCTGTTTCCCCCAGTGTGTTGCTTAGAGGGAATAGCTGTGTTTAGTGGAAAAGAAGTCAGATGAGTCTGCGGCATGTGTGCCACCTCATATCCTCTTGGCTCAGCTGGGAGATGGAGGGATGGAGGAATGAAATACAGACATCTTTTGGAATATGCTGCTTGTGTCAGTTGCGTCTCAAAGATGACTGCCTCACAAGGTTGACACTTCTGTGTGGTTCATTAGATGCTTTTTAAAATCCAGCTCTACATAATCATGCAATGAAGTGTCCACCCTGCCTTCAGGAAACACATAATATGCAGGTTTATGTAATATTGAAAAAAGATATTGGAAGCCATAGTGGATTTGAGTAAGTGACAAAACACCGAGGAGCTGAAAAACTTGCTACACAAAGAGCGAATTACCTTGTTAGAGATAAAGCAGTGGCGACTTCATCACAGATCCCACTGGTTCTTACCATTAATAGATTGTCTTTTATTTTAGAAGACAAAGTTATTAAAAGACTCAGCAGATGAAACTTTTTTTTTTAACTTAGGTTGGAATTGAGATAAAACATTTTTACAATGATTGTAACCAACCATTCATATGAAAGTAGTTAATTATTACACAAAAATTTCTACATAAGGTAGTTGTTCTTTTTATAAATATTTGTTCTAATTAATCTGCAAGTTATTTGGCATAATTGTGTTAATTAGGAAAATGGTGACAACTATTCCCTCCTGTTCAAGAGTTACCAGGTGATGTTCTAGAGTGCATGCATTCTCTTCTGAGCTTAACATCTATGAATCTGTAGAAGTGTCTTGAATGCTTGAAAAGCCAAAAAGGCTTTTAGCCTCTCAGACTGCCAGTTCCCTGGCAAAAGCTTTTGAAAAACCTGGCCTAGATGTCTATATTTCATGGTCTTTAGTACTTGGCCCTGCATACATCTGGTGTGGGGTATAAAACCCAGGACAGAATATTTATCTTTACCGCACTCACGATGCCAATTCAAGATCATTCTTATTAGTATAAGAGGTAAGTAGTTTTTAAGACTATTTCTAAACTCTGTTGAGATCACATTTTATCTTTCTTGGTTTTACTTTTTTTTTAAATAGGAAATTGGCAGGAAGTATGCTGCTTTGCTTTTACTCTGTTTCTCCGTTTCTATGTTTAGATTTTGATTTTTTTTTTTCATATTTAATGCTCACTTTATAATGATGTTTACAGTACCAAGAACGTATATCTGGGGCTATATGTGCCAAATAGCAAATAAAAAAATTGAATTTAGGCTGTGTGAATCTACTGTTCAACTGTGAGACACTCAGTTATCTCTGCTTGAACTATTCTGCCCATGTGAGGTAGGCAGTGTCAGTGGTGGCAGGATCTTCAAAACTTTTGCTCCACCTTTTATTATCTTTTCCTAGTCGAGAGTTATGTCCTTTAACTGTATATGATGCTACAGTGTTACTTTTTACATTTGTCATTTAACATCTATAATTCATACAGTTAATTTAAGTTTTAGGATATACTGAGATAATTCTGTGCATAATAACTTTGTACAACACCAATGAGTTATTTATACCTTCCCCAATATGTTAATTGCCAGAGATTCATATATTTTAATTCTTTGGATTTACATAGCACGTTTGGGATTCTGAAAGCATCAATAAAAATAAATCAGCTTAACATTGGATCGATCCCGTGAGGCAAGCATATTCCATCACTGTCTATTGATTAGTAAATACAGGCATGACATAATTCATTGACTTTCCCAAAGCCGAACACTCTGTAGGGAAGCTGGAGAAGTCGTTTGTTTCCTGCATGCTATACCTGAACATTAATCACAGTACTAATCCTTATCTCCAGACATTACTGTTCAGTTAGGGTAAAGAGGCAGAGTCAACTTCAATTAAATAGCCATTGGAAAGTTTCCTCTGGTTTTATCAGCATAGCTAAAATTCAAAGCAGTTTTAAAAAATGTTGGTTTTAATTTGTGCTTTGCTGGAACCATGAGGATGACAATTTCACTGATTGTCTTGATCAATCTATCCAGCCCTCATCATTAAAACATACATATGTATACATGAGAGATCCTATGGACTACATTGTTAATACTTACGTGAATAAACCTTAGTTGCCTTAAAGCTAGATGCTTTCCTTAAATTTAGTCACATAGCTTCCCTGTATAGTGTATTTACATAATACAGAAGTTAGCAGCTGTGGCAGTTCATCCTGATTTTAGATAGCAGAATGGGATTCAGTTGCATAGAGATGGGCATTTGGTACCCTTGTAGGGACCCTAGGGTAATCTCTGCCCAGCATACACCTCTCTGGAAGGATGTCTCTCTCACACTGGCCTTGTGTCGTATTTGCCAGCACCGTACAGTGTTCCTGTTCCATCCTAAAATAGCAATGGGGCTCAGTTGCCTTTCACCTAGTCATCTGGTTCTCTTTCAGACTGTCTTGCTCATCCGTATAGGCTCTTCTCTTGACGAGTCGAGTAAGTTCAGACTACTTTGGTACAAACTGCAGTTAATTCCACTTACATTGATGCTGTAGTCTTTTTTATATTCCTGAGGATAGGATACCAACATTTAGCCTCTGAACTTCTTTAGATGTGTCTCAGAACATGGCCCTGGCCTTGTAGAGCTGGAATGGATATAGCCATTAATTTGCTGATTGGATCACTGATTGAACTAAGTAATGAGTATGTAGCCAAAACTGAGAGAACTGCAGGATGATGAGACTGTAGAAGTGTCAGAATAATTGTCTGAAGCTATATAGCAGTGTGATCTCTGCTGCTTAATTATGAAAAAAGTCAAAATTAAAATAATAGTTCAAATCACTGAAGCATCGGACTTTAAATCTAGCTTTTCAATTTATGTAGAAAATATGAGTGTGTGTGTGCATCTGTGTACCTGTATCAAGCAAGTTCTTTGACTTCCTCCTTAAATATTACTTCTTACCATACAATCCTTGTTTCACAATGCTGGTATATATAGCTTGCTCGGCTGAGTCCTCTCCCGATTGCTAAATTTATGTCCTGCTTAATAGGCCTGTGTACTTTCCATGTGTTTCTGGCAAGTGCTTTTGACAGTGTGCCTTTATACACACCTTTAAATTACAGATTCTTTTTCCAGCAGCCCATTTTCTAAAACTTACATGCTTCAGCCACCAAAGCCATATAACTAATGTTGACGCCAACAGATCCTGCAGTAGCTTACAAATACCACTTATTGGTGTTACAGCAGCTGGGCACTATGTTTACAATTCACTGTTTTTTGGGCAAGTGTTAACTGAAACATGTAACATAGAAGACATAAAAAGATTAAAAAATTAAGAGCTTTTTTACTTTAAATAGCAAGGAATATACAGAGCTGAGGGCAAAAATGAACATCTGCTAGTGCTCCATCTCTTGCAGTGCTGTGCAAAGTCCTTCTGCTGCAGGTCAGAGGCTGGGTGTGCAATAGCCTACCTCTTCCTTCCTTCCTTCCTTCTTCTTTGAAATGGCTTTGTCACCAGGACATGAAATTTTCACTGCCATGCAGCCATTTTAGGCCCTCACTTCATCTGCCAGTTCATTCTAATTGGCATAAATGACTTCTTACATTATTACCTCCTGTCTTCTGTGTTGTTGGGAATTCTTCCTCAATCAGCCTTACAAGTTAATCCAATTCAACTGTGTTGTGATCTGCTACGTAATTACTTATTGAGAGAATTCAGCTCAAAAAGTGGATCCACTCTGTATGGTGATCTTCTCTTCATACAGGATTATCCCAACAGATGATCTCATGACTTTCAACATCTCTTCTGACACTTGTGCCAGAAGCAGAAGTTTCCCCTGTTGCCTCTGCTAGAATATATGAAGGCAAAAGCCAATAGAGGAGTCAGAAAAGCTGCCCATTCAAAACCCAGTTCACAGTCTGATTTTTACGTTACTACTGCCTTAGTTCAGTGACCTTTTCTTGTCATTGTTCATTTAAGCAAAAAAGGCTCAGAAAGACAATTTATTGACCAGAACAAGTGGTGAGATTGGCAAGAATAGAAGACATTCCCTATCTGATCTTGGGAGCATGCATTTCAGGTCATTGCTTTACCTTTGATAGAGTAACAAAAGGAGGAAAAACTCTGAAACTGTGAAGAAACTGGTATAATGGTATGGAGACTTTATTTTAGCAAATAGCATGCAAAAATGCAATTAGTAGTATTTTCACAGAGCATATTTGCTGTAGATTTTGTTGAATATGGGACTAGATTGGATTCAGTAATGCTTTTATATGGTACTTTTGAAGAAGCTATTCCAAAAGCTTTTCTAAGTAGAGAACAATGAAGGAAATGATCCTCTGTGTAGCAGTTCAAAAGCAAGACTGGCAGCAGAGCACCAAAAGGAACTGTTTCTGCAAATGGCATGTCAGTACTTAGAGCAGATTTGATCATCAGCATTGTCGGAGAGCAGCAAGAGCAAGGCTCCTCCATCAGGGAAGGCAATCAGGGAGCTGAGGGTGGCCATGACCCAAGGGCATTGCCCTCTCTGATGCAGACATAGCCCCACAGCACCCCACAGCCTGCAGGGCAGGGCTGCTGGCAGTAGCAAGTCCCACCACCAGCCCAGTGACCAGCAGACAAGCAGGATGGGGTGGGCAGGTCCCAGCTCAGTGCAGAAGGGCAGGCAGCGAGCCGGGAGCAGCCTGGGATGCCACTGGCCCCCACTTGCCCACGGTATAGCTCAGCTTCAGTGCGGCTCCTGGGAAGGGGCACAGAGGTTGAGGTCCCAGGGGAGACGGCCAGAAAAAATAAGGCCAGATGGTGCACTCAAGGTCCTGACGAGGGTATGGATTAATGACAGAAAATGTAAGAGGGTTTTAAGTGGCAGTGGTAAAAAATGAAATGTTAGCTTCAGAGCCATTCCTATCTCACATGGGAGGACTTGTATTAACTCTGCAAGGGCAAATTTCCATGGGCTGTGCTCAGGCTAGAGCTAGCTATCTTACGCAATAGAGATGTTTACTTCTGTCTTTGGTGGAAATGCAGAATCCAGATATGGGAAAGCAAAAGGACAGCATTTAATTTCAAAAATTAATGGGCCTCACTAATCCTACCCTAAAGACTTTCATCCTTCCAGAAAAAACCATGTTCTTACCTTGAATTAGTTAATTGAGGGCAGTGCAGTTTTCAGTGATCAGATTAAGTGAAGCGCTAACCAAGGTAAACCATTTTTGGTGCAGAAAGTTAAGGCATAAAGAGTGTTTCCATAGCTCCAGTTATTTAAAGCCTGTGAAACATGAGCTCTGCAAAACATAAGGCAGCAAAGCCTTAAGTTAAGTTTGGTCCCATGATCCTCCTGTCAGCTGTAGATCTTCACAGGTGTGCCAAACTATGGATTTGCCTGTGGTCATTAGGACTGACCAGTACTGCTTTTTTTAGGATCAAAAAATAATTTAAAAATACATTGTAGAAACATTACTCGAGAAGTGCCAGGTTGGAGGCTGATTTATTTGCACACAAAGAATAGAAAAAAGAAGATAAATGGGCTTCAGGTTTATTTCAAGGCTTTTTATAAAACAGCTACTGAAATACTGACCTGGGAAATAGCGAGTGTAGTCCACAAAGCAAAACCAAGTGATGTAGTGTTTCCTCTTGAGAAGAGAGTTTTCCAACACTTCAACACCTTTCGTGGTGTGTGTGCAATTACACTATATTTGCTTCTTAATTTTAACAAGATGATAAATAAGGATTATTTGCTTAAGATATTAGCATGAACATAGCAGAAAATGTTTTGGGAGTGGTGGTAGGGGAAATAATTCCTTGTGGTTAGTTTTCAATGAGAAACTTTTGGCGAGGAGTAGTGAGGGATCAAAACAGAAACTTCTCCAGGTTTTTGAAGTCTTGCAACTGGATGATTTTCCTCCATCTTTTTTGCAAGATGAGAGTAGACCTGCCAGACTCCAGTGATATTTTTTGTAATCCCACTTTTGGCAAAGCATCATGAAGAGGAAGGTTGAAGAAAAAATAGCTTCCTTCATCCTCCCTCTGGAGTTTGTCTGAGGGATGGCTTGCAGGGAATTCTTTTGCAAATCAAGCAGTCGGACGTAGTAAAAAGGGAGTGATCTGGCAAAAAAGATTGTAAGTAAGTTCTTCTGTAGTTTTCTCACACTGATAACGCTATTAAGGAGAGTAGTTTGTGTATCTTTTTCCCTGACTTCTGAAAGGCTGAATGGTAAATGGTAGAAATTCTTGCTTTCAGCTTACAAACTTGGGGTTTTGTGGTTTTAAAGAAAGCTAGGGTTGTCCTAAAACTCATGTGGAACTTTGATTAAGCATATCATGCAGAATTTATTAGCAATTAAAAATTACTGGATGGTCCATTTGTCACACATTATGTCTTAAGAGAAGGGTCTTGGAAGGCGGTCCGTTAAAAGGAATGTGGCTGTGCGCAGACATATTGCTTCATACATTAGTTAACCTCTCATAGGTTTGTTAAATAAAAGTAGCTACTTGGAAAGTTGAATCTTTTTAAGAATATCACCTTATAAAATAATTTTCATGAAAGTTATTTCATGCCTTCAACAGATTTTGTATAACCATCACTTTATATTTCTTGCCTTCAGTCAAGCTGTGAGGTTAAATTATATTAAATAAATAAAAAAAAATATCTCCCAGCCTTATTCAGTATTATGAACTACATAATGATGCCACAGAACATATTCATACTTGTACATATATACAGAAAAATAATAGTACATGCTCAAAGTGCTATGGAAGTGGCTAATAAATATGGGATGCTTCTCTGTATGGATACCTCCCACACACCACTTTGAAATTCATTCTACCTAGACCAAGAATTTGCAAGATACTTGTTAGATCTTTTCAAAGTATGACTTTCCATAAAAATATGTTTAGATGCAAAGTGTTATTTAAAGATTTTATGCCAGGCTGTTCCTGTTTTACTCATGTCCCAGGTAAGAAATGTTTTTTAAAATCTTGGTTACAAGGAAAGTTTTATCCAGAAAAAATACCAGTTTGCTATCCATATGGTGCAGTTTATTCTATCAGTGTGAAAAGATGTTTGTTTTGGTGCTGATCATTGTCTTGATTTTGTTTCCTAAGGAAGTGTTTTATGCTCTGTCAGTTTGTCTTTCACTCCCTAACCTTTGAAACTATTGACCAATTTCAATCTAATTTGTTAAGGTAGGAATCTTTACAATGTTGAGTTGCTACAAGTTCTGTGAAAATCTGCATTTGACTCAAGTTGAAAGACCCGGGTTACTGCCCTCATGAGGGCCTTTCGTTTTGAGAGGCAAAAGCTGCTTGGGCAATGAGTACTCTCCCAGCCCTCAACAAGCCATGAACTCTTGCCCTGTAAGAAGTGGGAGAGATGTGGAGCGAAATGGAGAAGGCATGCTGGTGAGGGCTTGGGGATCTAGGACATAAGTCAATAGGATGTCGGGTTTCTTCAGTTCTACTTTTTGAAGATAAACCTGTTTAAGTATAATATACTGAATATTTCTGTATAGGAATCACTGAGCAGATATTAAAGCTACTGCTTTACAGGACTCATAGAGATGAGCTATGACTGCCAGAGTGAGTCACATCCCTGTGTTTTGTTTGTTGCTTATGGCACTGTTGAAAGCACTTACTGCGCAGAAAAATTCAATGGTTTGAACCCATATCATCACATTCATTTAAAAACAGTAGTACTGGAGTTGCCAAATTTCTTGACAAGACTGAAGAGGTCATATTTACCAGAGAGAACCAATTTCTATATACTTTCAGTGCCTGCATGGTGTTAGTTTTTAATAATGGAAAACAAAGCTATTAGTGTCCTATGCCACACGTGAACAGATCCTTGTGTTCAAATAGAGCCCTACTATAGGGGTTGTAGGCCCAGGGTCTACAAAAGGAAATCCTGTTGTATTTACTTTGTTGACTAGAAGATTGACAGGTAGTTTAGCAAGTTGGAATGGAAAGCAAAATATAAACAGTAATATTATAGATGTTGCCTTACAGATAAGTAAACATTGCTGGTTTATAAATTCTGGCATTGCAAAGCTTGATGGTGTATATACCCTTAAAAATTTCACTGGTGCATAATGTGTTTCAGGAAACCTATCTCAGCACCATTTTCTGAGTGGTAAAGTTTTCGTTTGTAATCCCTTGGCTACAAAATAAATACACTGTAGCCTTTTCAGACCCCCTGCAAATTCCTTCTGGTGAGCTGAATCACAGTTTCGTTGAGAAACCTTACATTTAGAGACTCATGGCTCCTAATGTCCAGTGCCTATCTAGATAGCCAGCTGAGATGCTTTCTAGATGCACATCAGGGGATCTCAAAAACTCTTGTGTGCAAAAATCAGCAAGGCAAGAAAAGCAGATGAGTTTGTTTTCTGTTTTGTGCAGCTATCTTTAGATCCACAGAATATAGACTGTACCCTAACCCTTAGCACACACGCTGTTGACTTAATCAATCATAACGAACCAGTAAAGATCTTGGGATAAGAACTCTTGGTGTTTTCTTGGTATGTAGATCACAGTGCAAATCCTGGCAGCTAAACCGGCTTCAGGTATGTGGGTGCTTTTTCAACCCCACATGACCTTCTGCTCTAGGTAATCGGCTCTGAGCTGTCCCTGAGGTAACTCACTAGGCAGAAAGCAAGTTTCATGCAGGAAAGTTCAGAGAGCTTCAGGGATGCCAGCGCCAGCTGATGATGCTGGATGCATGCAGCAGGTCTGGCACGCTAAGGGAAAGACTGCACAGATAGTGCATGCGCAAAAGAGATCATTCTACTTAGGTTCATTAAATCTGGTTACTCACTAGGGAAGGGGAACTTTACTAAAGTTGTCCTTGCCTTGCAGTTTTTAAAATTAATTCCTGCTTAGCGGTTTCCTGATCTGTGGCCTGGCCGCACAACAGAGCCGAGTCAATGCCACTTCCGGTGACAGTGACGAGGGGTGTTCACAGAAAACTCTTCTGTCTCTCACATTCTGTGCATCTTGTATTGGGTTTAGTAAAATGCAACAGATGAGAGAGACGTTCCCCATTCATACTCCAAAAGGATCTCAGCCTGTAGATCACAGCACTGCACGTCTTGAACTCAGGTAGAGCTCTGTGAAAGAGGAGAATGGGAGTGAGAGGGGGGCCACTTTCTCAAAATAGACATATGGATGACTTATTTTTAAAAATATATTCTATATATTTTTATATCTATATATATTCAAAATATATTCTATTTTGTTTTCCTCTTTGTTCTTTCAATTTCATCTATGGAAGCTAAGGATAAAGTAGTAGTGATGTAATATAAGGAAGCGAATAGAAACAGACACAAACTTTTAAAGTTTTAGGCCAGTTCAGATCTGGATCTGAACTTTTCAGCTAGTTCTCTTCATGTGATAAGATGACTTAATATAGGATCAAATCCCTTTTCCCTGAATTTGGGGGTGTGTGTGGGAGATTAAATCATTGGGGTTGAAGCAAGATACAAAGCAGTTTTTATAGCTGTTCACTGCTCCATAGTCAGGCATTGAGTTGTGATATTAATATGAGAAAATGCACTGCCTGCTCTGATTTATTCCATTTTTCTGATATACTTCTAGCTGGTTTTCCTCCCAGAACTCTTCCTCTACAACAATGTGGATTGAATATGTTTTTTGGAGGAAGTGGAGTTTTGCCAAATAGGATTTCCTACTCTGCTAGGGGAATTCTCCATTGCTGGATGGTGATAGGAGCTGAGCCTTGTGCACCGATTTAGTAAGCTAAAGTGAATGCATGTAACAAAGTGGTCCCTAGAATTTACAACTCAAAATATCTCTCCTAATGGAAGCTAAAAATATTGTTGTTTGTAAATTAGTTTGAACTTTTACAGACCAGGTCTGTTAGATCATCTCGGAAACTTCTGTGCTGCTTGATGGCTGCACAGTTCCCTTGAACTGGGCTCTAAGTACCAATGTGACAGAAACATTTTGCAGTAAACTAAGATTATTCAACTACAAGAAATCACAGAGAGTACTGGAGCACAGAGTCAAGTTTGGAAGTGCAATTTCCCTTCCAAACAGCAGCTGTTTTGGGAGCTTACACTATGTCATGATAGCCTGGAGGAAGCAGGACGATTCTCTTCTCACAAGCCTGAGACTTTAACAGGCTGCATATAAAATCCCAGGGCTCATTTATAACCAGGCCACCCAAAAGTTCTAGCTCACTTTTGTATCAAATATATACTAACGTTTGTGCAAGTTAGAAAGTGCTGTACCATCTCGAGCAGGTAAACTTACGGATTACAATGAAAGTTTCTGGTTTCTTCAGGAAGGTACTATGAAAACTATGATCCAATAGAGATACTTAATGATATTGGTAGGGATTTAGGAGGCTACTGTGATCTCTCTGATTCTTCTGGGGAAGAGCATTTGCTCTTCAACACGCTGTGTTGTTTGGTAGAATTGGTTCCCTGAATAGTTTGATCAGGAATTGCCTTTTCTTTTGGGAGTCATGTTTAATGCTTTTTATAATATTGTCCTTCATCCCCTACCCCCCAAATGTCAGACCGTGTCTTTAGCAGGAGCACAGCCAGCATGGCTTTAGGACTGAAAGGTTCTTTTGTTGTTTCTGTTTCTTGGTGCTCTTTTTGTATCAATCCTAAGGGTGCATTGGTCTGGAGGACTAACGGCTAGAGATTGCCTTTATGAGGAATTCTCCTGCTATACTCTTACGGTTGCTGTCATGTGCTAACCTCAAGCAATACATCTGGCTTACTCGTATGATAAATGCTTTGTTTCTCCTTCCCTAAACAAGGAGGGTCAAGCTACATGCATTTCTTACAAATCAGTCTAAAGATTTATTTGTGGTAGATAAGTAGGGAACTAATCAGTAATCTATTCCATCAGCTTCAGCTACAGACATCTCAGCTGCTCCCCTGTCACTCTATTGCAAAGTAGGAACAGCTCCCCCCAGTTCAGGAGCCCCGTCTTCATCTGTCCCCTCTTGATTGGTCTCAAGTTCTAAATCTCCCCACCTGGCCCTTAAGCAATAATTAAGGCAATTAGCCTCTGTCTCCCAGGGCTAGTTGCTAACACAATCCAGCTGATTTACCTCCAGAGACAGCAAAAAAAAAAAAAAAAAGGTT